>NC_088781.1:28525427-28828998 GCF_958450345.1 Calliphora vicina
AGTTCATTCAGTCATTCCGTTTGCGACCATTTTTCATTTGCGACCCCGTAAAGTATATATTCTGGATCTTTATAAATATCGGAGTTTGTTTAAATCAGCTTTTCAAAGTATATACCTTAAACTATACTTTATGTATTTGATATCTGTATTCACAGTTTTTCTCTACAGATTCCATCCAACATAAATTATAGCAGCTAAACTTTAGACACATTTATAGTCTTTATAAAATTATGTTAATGTATTTTGGCAGTGGTATACAAATTAAACCAAAATTAAACCAATTTTTATAATTTTGCAGTTTTCTTTTACAGATCATAAATAAGCATTTAAAAAATGTTGGAATTCAAAAAGGTTTAATTTGATGTCAGAGTCCTAGGAATAGCACCTTCCAGAACATTCAAGAATATTTTGTTTAGTGAAATTTACAGATTTTTTTCATTTGGCTATTATATCGCGTAAAAACAATTTATTAATAAATTAAACCTACGATTCGGAAAATCGTAACATCGTAAAATCTTATATATAAATAGGCCACACGTTTTTTTTTTGTGGTACAGTTTTAATATATGGTTTAAAAGGTTATTTTCTCTAGATATGCACAATACAAAAAATAGTTTCAAAATTGCCATAAAAGTTGTAAAAAGCGTTTTAAAAGATCCTAGTATCTGTAAATAAGTCCGTGACGTTTTGACTTTCCCGCCTCTTAATACACCTCATCAGTTTCAATGGTAATAAAGTGGTTTACAGAATTTCGTTGTGTCTGTACAAGCATGGAAGATGCCGAACGTTCTGGACGCCCAGTTGAGGTCTCTACATCCGAAACAATTGAACAAATTCACGATATGGTGTTGGACTATCGGAGATTGAAAGTGCAAGGGATTGTGGAAGCTATAGTAATCTCCCATGACTCAGTGGCTTCAATTATGAATGAGCACTAGGTTGTGACAAAGCTTTCCGCAAGATTTGTGCCGTGTTTGCTCACAATTGATCTCAAACGCAATCGTCTGACAATTTCGCAAGAATTTTTGGCGTTGTTCAACCGCAATATGGACGAGTTATTGGGTTTTTCTGGGTGAATCACCGCCAAAGAAGTCCAAGGTGGGTTTGTCAGGCAATAAAGTCATGGCGCTTGTTTTTTGGGATTCACACATTATAATCAACATTGACTACCTTCAAAAGGTTAAAACAATCAATGGCGAATACTATGTCAACTTATTGGGTCTATTTAATGAGGATTTGAAAAAACTAACGAATGAATTTTTCCAAGAAAAAAGTTCTTCTTCTCCAGGACATTGCAAGAGTCCACACATGTGCAGTTTCCATGTCAAAAATCCATGAATTAGGCTACGGCTTTACCTCCAAATGATTACTTCGGTACCGTGAAATAACTCCCAAATGAAATAACTCCCCACGAAAAGATGAAATAACACCCAACAAATTTTTCATACAAATTAGGACTTATTTCATTATGAAACAACTCCTAATGCACAGGGAGTTATTTCATAATTTTTTGTTGGGAGTTATTTCATAATGCAATAACTCCCAATGAAACAACTTTCAATGGATTTTTTGTTGGGTTTTATTTAATTTTATTATTAGAATTAGGAGTTATTTCTCTGTATCGGGAGTTATTTAATTTTTGTTGGGTTCTACTTTGCAAAAGCAGAACCCATAAATATCAAAAACTGGCTTCACTCAGAAAAGTTTTTTGCATTGGCGGCTTTCGGCCGGGCGCTAAGGTTTTCTACTCTGGGTGTATCAAAAACTGGCTTCGCTCAAAAAAGTTTTTTGCATTGCCGGCCTTTGGCCCGTCGCTAAGGTTTTCTCCTCTGGGGTGAATCAAAAACCGGCTTAGAAAAGATTCTTTTTACATCGTCAGCCTTTGTCAGGTTGCAACGATTTCTTAATCGATTTTCATTTCTTGCGAAATGAAAATCGGCTTTCTGAAATATTATAAAACCTTTCTGCAATGCAAAAAACTATTCTGAACGAAGCCAGTTTTTGATACACTCCAGAGTAGAAAACCTTAGCGACCGGCCGAAGGCCGGCAATGCAAAAAACTTTTCTGAGCGAAGCCAGTTTTTGATACACCCCAGAGGAGAAAACCTTAGCGACCGGCCGTAGGCCGACAATGCAAAAAAAATTTTCTGAGTGAAGCCAGTTTTTGACACATCCCAGAGGAGTAAAACTTTGCGCAATGCAAAAATTGTTTGGTAAGCGAAGAATAATTTCACTTTTGAAGTTTCTTTTTTAGATTACATAAATAAATTGCTTCGGATTGGGAATTATTTAATTTCTATTGGGATTTATTTCATTGGGAGTTATTTCGCTTTTTTGGGAGTAATATTTTTAAAATTATGAAACCGCCGATTATTGGGAGTAATTTCATTTTACCCTTTGGTAGTTATTTCATTTTTCAAGTTTGGGAATTATTTCATTTTTGATGGGAACTATTTCATAGGGAGTTATTTCATTGGGAGTTATTTCATTTGGGAGCTATTTCACAGTACCGATTACTTCTTGTTTCCAAACCTCAAGAAATGTGTCTGCGGAAAAATATTTGATTCCAATGATGAAATCATCTCACAAACAAATACCTATTTTCATGACATCGTCAAATCTTACTTACTGGAGGAACGTTGGACAATGTGTATAGAGCGCAAAGGGGACTATGTTAAAAATTAAATAAACCAGTGTATAAAATTTAAATAAACACAAAAAAAAATAATTTTTATATTCACCATGATTTTGTCATTCCGTTTGTAACAAATCGAATTATCGCTCGTACAACCAAAAAGTATTTATATTTTTGGTACTTATAAAATTCTAAGACGATCTAGTTATGTACATCCGTCTGTTGTTGGCACGATAGGGCTTAAGGGAAGGACTTAGGGAATAAAATTTGTTCTAAATATTTTCTGTTGTTTAGAAATGTTTGGTATTGATAATGGACAAAATTGGCTAAGTAGTACCATTTTTCAAAAATGTTTTGCTATTTTCTTGAAATATATTGCCATGAAATTTTACACATACATATTCTTCCTATAATAAAAGGACAATCTCTGTTGAAAATGGCAACAATCATTCCATCCCAGAGAGAGCGTTCTGCATCGATCGAACGGTACACGGACTGGACAATAAAGCGAGTGAGGCAAAACGTCCCAATCATTTCATTCTAAATACTTTTAAATAGGTATTGCAACATGTGGACGATGGTTGTCCTAATTAAATATTACGGTTTCATGTCGGCACAGCCGAATAGAACAATCTAACTTGTTTATTTTGTAATGTTATCAAAATCATATTTAAATAATATTTGCATTTAATTACAAAACCCCAGTATTCTTGGCAACCCACTGTGCGATATACTTATTAAAATTAAATAACACAAACAATCTGAAAATTATGTATGAATGAGTCTATTTGTTTATTTACATTATTATACCAGTAATAAGCATAATCATCGTATTACAACAATTGAAAATGATCTTATTGGTTTAAATGTTTAAACGAATACGAGTGGATTTGTGTATATGACTGTGTGTAGGTTTATTTCTTTGTTTGGTTTAGAAAAATGCTTCCTGCTGCTGCTGCTGTTGTAGTTAATACAGATATCAAAATTCTACACTAACAGCAGCAACAATAACCATAACAATGAAAACAATAACAACCATTATAATTTGTTTAAAACAATACAAATTTACTCACACAAATAAACAAATATAAATAGATAATAAATATGAATTCGATTTCGCACTAAACTGTACATAGTATAACTGTTCATCTCTTAACTGTTCCAGCAGTTCTGGAGACTGGGACCGAACTAATGATATTAGCTACTATTTAGGGTCAATACTGGTTACCGAATTAGCTATGTTACAAAATGACACTTAGTTATTTTTTATCGTAGCGATATACTGACAGTTCTCATACAAAAATTATATTAATTAGAGGTATATCGTTACGAAAAACGATAACCAGAGATTGAGAAAATAGGGCTAAGTGTCCCTAGTAAAAATTTAATCTACACTAGATTACTTGGGATGTGTAAGGTAATGTATTGACTTCTCTTTGCATTACAAGGGGCCCATACATGTGACTAAATATAAGTAAAATTAGCAAAAAAAATGACTGCCTAAGAGAACTAAAATTGCCACTAATAAAACTGAAAGGGAACGAAACATAATTGTCTGAGTATAAGTGAGTTTAATAACAACAATTGCATGTAGTAACGGTGATTTTTTTGTTATTGTTTTCGGAATTTACGATTGTTTCATGATTTTCGTTCGTTTCGTTTTTTGTTGTTGTTATTACTGCATTTAAGGTGCGCTTCATTAAATTGTAGTTGCTGTTGTTGCCGTCATCGTTTATTTCTTTCTCTTCGTTTTAAATTAAAATCATTTGAAAATTTATGACTTCAGCTTATATGTAGTGCTATTTTAATTAAAATAATTTATTATTTTATTATTCTTTCGCTTTTATTTTTTTTTCTTCTTAGCCGCATCTAATTGCAATTTTGTTTTTGTGCTGTTCTGTTTTTTTGTTTTGTTTTATACTTCGCGAATGTACCTATTCGATTGTATTTGCAACTTTAATAAAATGTCATTTTTATTGGTGTTCGAAAATTTTTTTATTGTTTTTTATTTTCAAAAAAATCGGTTTTACCCAATTTAATTGGATTAGAATGGATGACTGCAGAAGTGCTGATGAGACAACTAATTAAACTTCATAAAGTTTGTTGGAAGATTAATTGAGCCAAAGGCTCCAGATACAGTGGGTAATACAAATGGGATAAGTTTTTGGTTAAGACAAATGTTAAAGAAATATATAGAAATGTGTTTATCTAATATCTACAGTGTACAAATTAATAATGCTCTAGACATTTTCAATTATAAAATCGTAAATAATTTTTTTAATTTTTTGAAATTTCGTTTAAAAAAATTTTGAAATGTAAAAAGAGCAAAAACATTTTTCTTTTAAAATTTCAATAATTTATATTTTTGAGTGATTTTCGGAAGTGGGCCTTATATGGGGGCTATGACCAATTATGGACCGATCACCATGAAATTAGGTTGTGTGATTTATGTCTATATTAAAGTTAACTATGTTGAATTTTGTGTGTATACCAAAATTTTTAAGCGATTTATGCACGTTAAAGTGATTTTCGGAAGCGGGTCTATATGGGAGCTATGACTAATTATGGACCGATCGTAACAAAATTTCGTGACATGAATTTTGTATATATACAACTTATTTGGAGCGAATTTCGTGGAGATACATGTATAAATTAAACATTTATGACCGATAAAGTCCAATTTCGGGAGGACATTTGTATGGGGGCTAGGTGAAATAATGGACCGATTTCAACCAGTTTCGTCCTTGGGCCAAAAAAATTATATTACAAATAGTATTCGTCTCAAGCACTTAGGTCTCAAGCAGTTGCGTTCAGTCCACGTTCCATGTGATAGTCTGTACAGATTTAAGCAGCTCATAATAACAGCTGTATTTGCTTCCATCAAATACAGAGTATTACCTTAGCGCAAAACCGAAAAGTTTTCATATAAAAAAAATGTGTAACAAATTTTTATTTACCCCCCCCCCCCTCAAATGGGGAGCCATGGATATTTTCCTTTGGTGTCGATTCGGCTGGTTGGCCGGTCTTCACGTATGATCTCTTACGCTTTTGGTTATCGTATTGGATCCATTTTTCATCGCAAGTTATGATTCGGTACAAAAATGATTTCCTTTCAAGGTCTCTCGGCTTCAATTCGTATGGTACCCAATTTCAATGCTTTTAGAGAATCCAGCTTGACAGTGATTAAAGACAGTGATCTTTATACTAAAGTGATCTTTATACTAAAGACAGTGATCTTTATACTAAAGACAGTGATATTTATATTAAAGACAGTGATATTTATACTAAAGACAGTGATCTTCATACTTAATGGCAGTGATCTTTATACTAAAGACAGTGATCTTTATACTAATGACTGTGATATTTATATTAATGATAGTGATCTTCATATTAATGACAGTGATCTTCATACTAATGACAGTGATCTTCATACTAATGATAGTGGTATTTATACTAAAGAAAGTGATCGTTATGCTAAATACAGTGATCTTTATACTAAAGACAGTGATCTTTATACTAAAGACAATCGCATTTATACTAAAGCCAGCCGTTTTATACTTATGAAATATATCATCCAAATTTAAAATATTTTATAATATGCCATATTAGTATTTTACCCAATGTGCGGTGTAGTATAAAACAAATCGTTAGATTCCTACAAAATATGTAAAATCATCATTTGATTAAATTTGTTTCTTTTAATTGTACATAAATCTGTATAAATGACATCTTACATCATATTAAAAACAATAAAATATGTTAGAAAAAACAACAATTATTTATTAAAAACAAATAAAAAAGGTGAGTAATTAAAATTGGCTAAATGAAAATATTACATACATAAACTTAAGTACAAGTAACATACAAATAAATTGAAAACCACATGTTAATAATTTCTTGAAATCCGCAACGTAAATTATGTTAACCCACTAGGGGGGCAAAATTTGAATTTAATAAATTCAAAAATTAAAAAAAGTATTACTGCTGTACAGCAAAAGATAATTGTTTTTAAGCAGAGAGGCTGAATGTAAAAATTATAATAATTATGTATGTGCAAAGCTTTTAATTGATTTAAAATGGAATATATTTGAAAATTTTAAAGAAATGTTTTAAGATTTTTGTCAAATTTCAAAACGGTAACGATAATTTAAATGTTTTCGGAAACGTATGTTTTGCGTTTATTTTGGTAACGATAGCTTAACGGTAGTCAACCTGTTTCAAAAGTGATGTATTCTTACATGCACCTTATACTCAGTGTTATAGAAATGGAGACCTTTTGAACAAAATTCTGGTTTGAATTACAATTCTACAAATGGACAAAATTTTATATATAATTGATAAAAACTGAATATTTAGTTACTCAAAATGTAAATATAAATAAGTATAATAGAATTTTGTTTTCAAATACCAGAGTAATTGCTTCAATATCAAAATTATTTGAAACTTATTTAATAAAAATTAATTAATAATTGCCTATGTTTTTGATATTTTTGAAATGATTAGTTGTTTACTTTTAAAAATTTCATTATAATTGTCACCCCAAATAAACCACAACCTTTCAAGGGTTAATTAATGCTAATACCCCTACAAACAATTAATTTATTTTATTTCTTAGTGTCGGCATCTAAGTTCTTGATGTTTGTGGTTGGTGGTTGCATGAGAAAAAGAAACAAATTAAACTGGCATCCAGGTAACAACAGACAGACATACAGACAACCTGTTAAGTGCAGGGAAATTCCAAAAATATTAAAAACTAATCAGCGAAGATGCCTTGCAAACGACCATACTAAATGCTTTTGCAAACAAATCACATTTGTTAGAAACAAATAACAATTGTTTGTTGTATTTGGCTGAACGCTCCTTAATCATAACATTGTTGTTATCTCTTGGATAGATGGATGAGACATGCTGGTATAAATTTTATTAATAATATTTGCTTAAATTCAAGGGACTACATTGCATTGTACAAAAAAAAATAAATAAAATATTGTTAACAGAAATTATGTTTAAATTTCTTAATTGTCTGCAAAAATATGAAATTCGTGTATTGAAAAATTTCTTGCATGTTCACAAAAAAAGTACAATTTTTTCGTATTTGGCCAGGATTTTTTCTTTTTTAAAAAAATTATGATGTAATAATGTCGGGGATGGTGTTTCGTGTTGATATTATAAGTTTAGCATCATGGTTTTCTTTATGTTTGAGATGGCTTGTTGGTCTGTAAGTGTGTCGTTTGCTATTAGTTAATAATGTAATAACAACTTAGCAGAACAATAATAACTCTTTAAACAAAAGAAAAAACTTTTACAAAATGTAGCCAACCTTTAAATTTTGTGTAGCGCGCAACATTTTGGAGTATATCAGTGGTCGTCACAAACAGAACGTACCGCACTGTATTGTTATGTTGAATAAAATTAACTTTCTGATTGTGTTTTTATGCACAACCTGTAATTTGATTTCCCTTCCATAATTTTAATAATACTTGCTCCCATTCGTATTGTATATATTTAAACAGTTGACCTCGTTGTGATATGAGTGCCAACCCCTGGTGTACATATATGAACTACCAAAAAAGAGTGACGTGACGGAATTTCGAAATTGGAGGGGCATAAATTTATTGCCAATGATTTGCAAAGTACTGGCGCATATCCTTCACGACATATTATCATCTTAACTGTCTTTCCAACTTCGATCTGAGCAGGATAGTTTTAGGGCACATAACTCATGCACAGATCATGTGAACAGCCTTCGTATTATTGTCGAACAATCGGTGGTATGGCGATCCTATATTGCATATTTATAGACTTTGCGCAATTTATAAGTGGCGCTCACTCACCACTATATCTATATCATAGACATCGACAATCGCTTGCAGAAGGCATGTCAAACATTTTTTTTTATGTTTATTATTTATTAGCCTATGGAAAATTATCCTTGCAGGCAATTAACAATTATTTTTATAAATGTAATAAAAAAACTTATTATAAAAATTATGAATTCAAATAAGCAATAATGTTGTTTTTAATTATATTTGCCCAATTCACAACTGGTGTTGTAGCGTTGTATCGTTGTATGTCGTAATTTTTTTTATTAATGTTTTGTTTTTGTTTCGAAAAATTTGTTTGAAAAATATTTACGACATACAACGATACAACGCTACAACACCAGTTGTGAATTGGGCAATTGTTACTTAACCCCCTGTCTATACTTGACAAATATTTATCATAACAATAAATGACATTTGTTGTCAAGACAAAGTTGTCTTAGCAAAAGCACTAACAATTTTGTCATAACGAAGCAATAATACTAATATATGGAGACTATACCTGATAATTTTTTATCTTGACAACCATTTTGACGTTTATCATGATAAAAATTTGTCAAGTATAGACAGGGGGTAATGAAAAATCAATTAACATGTAAAATTTATTAAATTCCATACACATTCTCCTTATTGGATCAGCATTGGCAAAGTTCGCTCTAATAAATTTCACTAATAATGGAACAAAATGACGTGATTTGGTCGCCTAAAACCTATTTGGAGATCACCATCTTTATCTCTGCCTATGAAAATTGCAATCTTCAATGCCAATGTAAAATCGGCTGCGAAACTTGGAACGCTGCTACTAGTCGTTAGGTTGCCTTAGAAGGCAACCTAACGACATCACTAGAATTGCCATAGACTGGAACCCGCAAAGGAACAGAAGAAGGGAACGTCCAGCTAATACATGGAGGAGGCACAATGAGGCCAAAGTATATAATAGCAGTAGCAAGAGTTGGGGAGAAGTGAAGGCGTTAGCACAAAATAGAGAGATGTTCAAATATCACCATCAGGCTATTTGGCAAGCGCTACAGTGCAAAGGAGTTTCACATGAATTGATTGATTTAAACCGTGTCTTCAACATGTATCTGGGATAACCTAGACTACAGCAAGTGATGCTGGCTTACATGTTAACATAGCAATGACTAAGGTCTTGCGTTTAAATACCAAAATTTCCAAATAGATGTACAATAGTCTATATATTTATCTGAAATAATACAAATCGCATCAAAAAGGCAAACCAAGCATTTGGAATACTGCAAAAAGTATTGAAATCACTCAATTGCATGTCCGAAATGCGATTTTGCATGTCCGAAATGCAGCTAGAACGATGAAAAATTGATCCGTTACGATAACCTGATCGTATGTGAATGGACAAAGCCAAATATCCATGGCGCTAAGGCAATGCTCTGTATTTGGATTCAATCTATTATGAGCTGCTGAAATCTGGCCAGACCATCACAGGGAACCTGTACCGAACGCAAAATGCGGGAAGACGATTTTGCATGTCCGAAATGCAGCTTGAACTATGAAAAATTGATCGACAACTTGATCGTATGTGAATCGACAAAGCGAAATATCCATGGCGCTAAGGTAATGCTCTGTATTTGGGTTCAATCTATTATGAGCTGCTAAAATCTGGCCAGACCATCATAGGGAACTTGTACCGAACGCAACTGATTCGTTTGAAGCCAGCATTGGCCGAAAAACATCCAGACATGAAACTGTAATATTCCATCATAACAACGCTCGGCCACATGTTGCAATACCTGCACAGAGAAAACAGATTCGTGATAGCAACCGAATTTTTGCCAATCGAATGTTTCGGTTGCACACATCGAATTTTTCAGTTCTATCAACAGAAAGTCAGTTGAAGCAACCAAACTTTTGTTGTCCTTTCCAAAATTTTGTAGCCACAGCTGTAAAATTCGGTCACTAAGGTAGAATCATTCGTTTGGCAATAAATTCGGTTGCTATCACGAATCTGTTTTCTCTGTGTGTTAAACACTATTTAAAAAGAAGTGGTTGGGAAGTTTTGCCTCATTCGCCTGATAGTCCAGACCTTCCCACGCTCTCTCTGGAAACGCTTCACTTCAGAATAGAGTATCCGAAATTGGCTTGATTCGTTCTTAGCCTCGAAGCAGTTATGAGAAGTTATTTTGGCACGGAATCCATATGTTTAAATTACTCTCCGGGCCTTAGTTTGCCCCCCACAGTCACTAGGATAATTTCAATACATTTTTGTTTAATTTAGTTTGCCTACTTTGGTATGAAATTATAAATTTGCTAATATTATTACACAAAAAAACTATATTTTTATATTTTCTTCTTAAATGTATTCAATATGACTTTAAAAACAAAACGTCACTGTTTCATCTGTATTCTGTTTGTGTGTTATTTAATGTGGCTGCGGTTGCGCCCCCCAATTGTTAAGTTAATAGTTAGACAAGTCTTAAGCGGAATTTTCAAGTTGTTGGCTGCAGATTTTTTTTTACTTTTTTTGTATTATATGCTCGACAACATTAATGTTCCGAGGCGATGATCTGTGTTTGATTTAGTGTAAATAGAAAAACGTCAACGTTTAAACTGAAATAAAATTAAATAAATAAAATAATAAAACTAAAAAATCATTTTAGATGTATTGGCAGGTATAAATATTTTTTTATTTTTTTGTATTTCTTTTTAAGGCTTGTCTGCATAGTTTTGCTAAAAATAGATAAAAAACAAAAAGAAGAAGAAGAAATAAAATTTAAACAATTCAAAGGCGTGATTAGACACGCTGCACATTTTGTTCCCTAAAATTTTATTTGTTGTATTTCTCATGCAGCTTATATTTACAAATTTTTATTTATAAGCCAATATATATTTGATGTTGCTGCTTTTGTTTTTGTATCAGGTCGGGGGTATTTTCTAGTTTATTGTTGTTAAATATATATGAAATGGGTTTAGGGGATTGTACTCTGTCTGTGTGACAGTATTTGAAACAAACAAAATCGTTAGTTTTTAAGATAAACATTGACAACATCTTTGATCTATTGTGCTGATGGTTTAGTAAAATGTATTGTTTGAAGTTTGTTTTGATGGGGAAAAAGTAGATTCGTTAAAGTTTGTGGAGCTGATTAATTTCCACTATTAGGACTTATTTTTTTGGATATTTTTTTTTGACTGATGAATCTTCTTATATCCTTTTCATTCCCACGTGAGCAATGTAGGTCAAAATCGGAAAAAATATTTTTTAACACGATTTTTTTTTTCACCAAAAAAAAAAAATTTAGAAAACCAAAAAAAAATTTTAAAATTAAAAAAAAAATTATTAAATTTAAAAAAAAACATGTAAAAAACAAGAGAGCTATATTCGGCTGTGCCGAATCTTATATACCCTTCACCAAATTTAGGTAAACAAAATTTAAATTTTTTTCCAGTTGTTTTTTCGAAATTGTTTTTTTAATTTTTTTTTAAATATTTTTTTCTTAATTTAAAAAAAAAAATTTTTTAGTTTGTGGTGAAAAAAAAAATGCGGGTTAAAAAATATTTTTTCCGATTTTGACCCATTGTAGGTCCAACTTACTATGGTCTTATATACGTCGTTGCAAATGTCTTTGAAATATCTATCATTTGATATCCATATTGTCTACATTAATGATTTAGTTATCCAGATATGGGTCAAAAATAGGTCAAAAATCGAGGTTGTCCTGGTTTTTTCCTTATATCTCAGCAATTTGTCGATTTTCCGATTTTAAATAGCAACCGAGCCGGAAGAATATCGGAGATGTTGATGTATCATTCGTGTATGTAAGTTATTTGGGGGCTTCAGAAAGTTGATTTCAACACACAGACGGACATGGCTATATCGACTCCGCTATCTATAAGGATTCAGAATATATATACTTTGTGTGGTCGCAAATGAAAAATGTAGAAATTACAAACGGAGTGACAAACTTATATATACCCTTAATATATATAGGTCCAACTTACTATGGTCTATCATTAGATATCCATATTGTCTTAGTGATCCAGATATATGTAGGTCAAAAATCGAGGTTGTTATGGTTTTTTCCTCATATCTCAGCCATTTCTGAACCGATTTTGCTGATTTTAATTAGGAAACTTCTGGAAAGCATGTCTGACAGAATTATTGAAGATTTGGATTCCGAAGATATCTGGGGTCTTCAGAAAATTGATTTCAACAGACAGACGGACATGGCTTAATCGACACCGCTATCTATAAGGATCCAGAATATATATACTTTATAGGGTCGGAAAATTATATTGGGGAAATTACAAACGGAATGACAAATTTATATTTGTATAAAAATAGGACATATTTTCTCAAAAATGTCTTAATATTATTTCTCTTATAGAAAACAAAATTCTTCGGGCAGAAAGAAAACCTAACGTAAATACGTGTAAAATATAAATTGATTCAATTAAGGGAATAGGGCCAATAGGAAAATTTCAAATTTATCTAAAATTTTCTGAAAAAGGTAGAGCCAAGATTTTAAATTAGGAATTTACATACAGACAATGGCATGGGGTATCAAACCAATGATTAAAGGAGGTTCCGATTTACGTAAGTGTAAAATTTTATATTAAAAATTTAAATGGAAGGCAAGGTTTTTGAGTCCCCTGATGTGTTGATATAAGCACTATGAACAAGTATTTGTTATTATTGAAAACCTTAGGACTAGAGGATTAACATTTTAAAGATAAAAATGTATCCTATCAATTTTGAGAATAACATTTACCATAAAAATCTGAAATTTCATAATTTTGTGATTTTTCGTGAAGAAAAATTTTAAATTCAAATTATTGTAAAATTCGAACGGATTAAAATATCATAATAAAAATTGGAACTTATATAGATCGCAAGGACTTTTAATCGATGTGTTGATAACTTTTGAAATTGTTTTCACTTAAATATCAATTTTTGAATACTTCTTAGAGTAATGCTTCTAACTCTTGGTCTTCAATAATGTTTCGCTGGCCAGGACGATCTGTGTCTTCCGTGTCAAAATCACCACTTGCGAACCGCACAAACCACCTTTCACAAGTTGAAACCGATGAACCACATTCACCATAAGCTTTGTTAAGCAATCGGTGTGCTTCAGCCGCACTTTATTTTAAATTAAAAAAAATCGACATATCGAAACAAAAAAAATAAATTTAGACGACTCTAACTATAACAGATCCAGTTCTCCAGTTATTCAAAGTTAGCATTTTACAATCCAATTTTGCAAAAAAAAGTTAAAAATTGTATGTCTTGAGTTACAAAATATTAATTTTGATAAATATCCCACTCGGATCTCTATAAGCGACCAAAGAGGTCTTCAAGGAAAATATCTAAGCTTTACTTTGAGAAAAAGGGCCCATTTCGAAAAAATGTCAAAAAGGTTTTTAGTTTCGGAAAAAAAATTAAATTTTTTTTTAATTTTTTTTTAGTTGGGACACATTTTGCTAAGAACAATAGGTAATAAGTTACATAGATGTGAAAAAACACCTATTTGGCCAAATTGTCAAATTTTTACCCCTTCTAACTCAGAGAGTTCTCCACCGATCTTGTTGAAAAATTGTATCTGAATTACTGTGCAAATTTCATTCCGATCGGAAGACATCGATTTCAAAAGTTGGTTCACTTGACATGAAATCTAAAAAGTTCTGCGATCGAAACTCGATCAGCCCATGAAATATTTAGTATTCCATATTTCAAAAGCATCTAATCATAAAACAGATTCTTTAACAAGTTTTTTTTTATAAATCTATGAACAAGTTACGAATTAATTTCTCCCCCCAACCAAAAATATCTTCTTTAAGAAGAGGTTAAAGTTGAATTTGTCAATGAATCTACTGTACGTGCTATTCCTTTTGACATTACACTATTCTATGATTTTCGTCTTCTTGGCTTTGCCATAGCATACAACAGCTCAACTCACTCCATCATTATGTCAATTGATATTCCATGAAATTTAAATTTTTACATTAATCACCTGTTGAGCTGAAACTCGTATGGTAACCATAAGACTTTTCTGTCTGTCTATCTTGCCTTGTCTTCTCTGCCATCTCACAAAACAGAAGCATGTTTTTGTGGTGTTTTTGTTGCTGCTTGATTTCATTGCATCCTTGCATTTATTTAACAATTAAAATTTTCAACATTTAATCATTGTATTAATGTCACAAGTCACACATTGTTTATAATTTATTTAGATCATCAATAGAATAGATTTAAAATGTAGAAGAAAAAAATCTAAAACATTGCGATCATTTAGCAGTTGTTGAAGATACTGTTGCGGTTGCCAATACAATGTGTGTTGTTGTTGTTGCTATTGGCCATATCAATATCTAATGGTTAACAAGCCATTAAAAGTGGTTCATCTGTTTTTTTTTGAAATAAGAGTGCAACAACAGCCAATTGTCTAACGATCGATTTGATCATTTTAAAGGCAAATTATAATGATACTAACCTTCAACTGTCACTGTGAAGACAACATGTTTTTGTTGTTGTTGCTGTTTTTTTTTCTGTAACAAATGGTCATCTTCTTGGCGTCTTTGAAAGTGTTGGCAAAAATAATAGATTTGAATTTTATGTTTTAAATCTAAGTAATGGATGGACATTTTGGAATGTGTTCTAATGTTAATCGATGGATAGTTGAATGTTTGAAATGTTATTTGGAGGGAGTGTATTGTGTAAGAATTAAGGTTGGACTCCAGATGTAATTTAGTTAATGTCAGTAAAATATTAAATTATAAAAATAGGCCAAAAATGTAGAGATTTTTGTTCTTGGAATCGAATCGAAAATTGGGGGATTGTATTTATTATTTGCTTTTAATAACTTATATGTCATTTTGAAGGATACATATCTGTCATTTATTCTCACTTAGTTATTGTACATAAAGTTTAAAGCTTCGAAAATGTCGAATTTTGTGTCAACAAAGCATCATATGAGGGAAGTTTTGCTTTACTTCTATAATTTGAAAAAAAAGCTGCTGAAGTACACCGATTGTTCACCAATGGTGAATGTGATCATTTAGTTTCAATGTGCGAGAGTTGGTTTGTGCGGTTCAGAAGTGGTGATAATGACAGCGAAGGCAAATATCACCCGATCCAGACCAAATAGTTCGAATGCCAAGAATTGCAGGCATTACTCCAAGAAGATTGTTTTAAAACTCAACAAGAACCTGCAAAATCATTGGCAGCTACTTAAGCAACAATTCCAAAACGTTTGCGAGCAGCAGGATTCATCCAAAAGCTGGGAAATTTGGTACCATACGAATTAAAGCCGAGAGACCTTTAAAGACTGTTGCATGTACGAAATGCTGCTTGAACGCTATAAAAGAAAATTATTTTTGCTGAGCGTCATTACTCCTGATGAAAAATGGATCCATTACGATAACCCGAAGCTTGAGAGATCGTATGTTAAGCCCGGTCAACCAGCCGAATCGATACCAAGGCCAAATATCCATGGCGCTAAGGTAATGATCTGTATTTGGTGGGATCAAAAGGGTTATGAGCTGACCAGACCATCACAGGCAACTGATTCGTTTAAAGCGAGCATTTACAGAAAAAGCACAGAATATGTGGCCAGACATGAAACCATAATATTCCACCATGACAACGCTCGGCCACATGATGCAATACCTGTTAGAAAGTATTTACAATGAAGTGGTTGGGAAGTTTTGCCTCACCCGCCTCATAGTCCAGACTTTTGCTCGTCCGACTGCTACTGGTGTCGATCGATGTAGAATGCTCTCTCTGGGATAAAGAGTGAGTTAGATAAAACGTATACAAATTATTCCAATCAAAATATATTCTTGGTCCAACAAATTATTATTTTTTTAATCACGTTAGCTTTTAAAAATATTTCAGATATCAACTGTTACTTCTGTCAAAGTGGTCACCGAAAAAAGGATATGAAATTTTTAAAAATCCAATATGGAACTTCAAAAAAATAGCAGAAGATCTGAAGGTTCATCATCGCACTGTTTCAAGGGTCATTAAATAGTATAAGGAAGACTTGAATATGGAAAGAAAGCCTGGATCAGGAAAAAAAAGGTTTAACAGGTATTGGTAAGACAAAAGAAGTCGAAGAATTTTTTCGAAGATCACCGAACATTTCTATCAGAAAAGCCGCTCGTAAAGTTAAATGCTGTGTTTCTTCTGTGCGCAGATCCAAAGCTGATGCTGGGTTGAAGTCGTATAAAGTTCAGAAAGTTCCAGATCGCAGACTTTTCACAACTTCCGGGTAAAGATTTTTATGTGACTGATGGACGAGGTAATGTTCAAGAACAGTACCAGACAAAACTAGTAAGAGAGCTATATTCGGCTGTGCCGAATCTTATTCTTCACCAAATTATACTTTAAAATATATTTTTTTCACCAAATTATACCTTAAAATAATTTTTTTTAAATATTTTTTAGGTAAACAAAATAAATTTTTTTTTTAATTGTTTTTTAAAATTTTTTTTTTGAAATTGTTTTTTAAAAAAAGTTTTTTCCAAATTTTTTTAAAAAGTTTTTTCCAAATTTTTTTAAAAAAATTTTTTAAAATTTTTTTTTTGGAGAAAAAATGTATGACAAAAAGAATTTTTTGATGAAAAAAAAAAAATCGGGTTAAAAAATATTTTTCCCGGTCAAAAATCGAGGTTGTCCCGGTTTTTAGCTGAAATCTCCGTTATTTATGGACCAATTTTGCTGATTTTAAATAGCAAACTTTTCGAAAGCATGTCTGACAGAATTATTGAAGATTTGGATCCTGAAGATGGGGTCTTCAGAAAATTGATTTCAACAGACAGACGGACAGACAGACGTACATGGCTTAATCGACTCCGCTATCTATAAGGATCCAGAATATATATACTTTATAGGGTCGGAAATGAAAAATGTAGAAATTCTCACGAAGGTGAAGGGTATAAAAACAACAAAATTCCCCCAGAAGTTTCTTGTGTGACAAGCTATATGTAGTTGTGGCAAAACACAGATATTACGGAGTGGCTACAAAATCGGCTACTAAAAATTTTAAAAAATTCCGCATTTTTAAGTCATACAAAATCGACTACTAAATCTGCTACTAAAAATTTAAAAAAAAATTCCTCATTTTTAAGTCATACACCCAATATGTTATTTCGTTTCTAATAAAGGGTGTTTTTTACGTCCGTTAGAACTTACAGAAAGGTTAACTGTCAAACGAACTGTCATATTGCTTACACATTTTTAACTGGCAAATCATCTTGAATAGATTGACGCTTGATCAATTTAATTTGAAAATCAGTCATCGATACGCGCAACTTATTGACGACTGCAAAATTGTGTAGCGATGATGCTAATTTTTGGCTTAACGGATCCTACAGACTCTCTTACATCTAGAAAAATGCACCGTTTGGTGCGGTTTAAACGCGGATGTTTATTATTATATATTTTTTCCTTTATTCAAATTACTTTTTCAAGTTTAAAATTTACAAATTATGAGATTTTACATAAGTATTTCAACAACTAATAACAAATTGGCTTTACCTTATAAAATATATCACAGTTTAAGGATGAAAAATTAGGTATGAAAAACCTTTGATAAACCTCGTTAACAATTTATAGAAATTTAAATAATTAAAAAACGCGGATATCATCGGACCTTATTTCTTCAAAAATTAAGCCGGAGCTGGTGTTACGGTCAAAGGAGATCGTTACCGCAACATGATTAATGATGTTTTGTTTGAAAATATTAATGGCATTGATCCTGGCGAGATGTGCATTAAACAAAATGACGCTTCGTGCCATACGCCTACCGCGGCTATCGATTTATTGAAATCCATTAAGATTTCTTTATGTGAATTTAACCTTCGCTTTACCAAAGGTTTTTTATGTACATGGTTTACCAATACCCACCCGGGTGACTCTACACTTCTATAAATATATGCGACGAACGAAATTTTAAAAAATTGAAAAAACCTTATAAAAAGTTTAAAATGGTTCTATTAAATTCTATAGAACTCTAGAATTTGTTCTGTGAGTACAAATTTCATTTAAATCGAAACAAAATTAAAAAAAATATTAAACCAATAAAATCGATGTGGTCACCCGGGTGGGTATTGGTAAAGCGAAGGTTAAACCTTGTAGTCAAAATACAGATCGAAAATTTGATGTTAATTTTTATACACAGTTGATTTTAAAGAATGTTTTTTTTTGCTGTTCCTGATACTAAATTATTGGATTAAAAATTAATATATTCCTATTTAATCCATTTACTATGTATATGTCATTATGTCGTCTAAATGGTTTTATTTCCGTTTTTCAATATATGCATTTTTAAAAAGTGACAAGCAATATTCATCAATATGTATTAATTTGAAAACATTGATTAACTTATTTCTCTAGAGCGAGCACCTGTTTTGAAAACAATTTTATTTAATTGCAACAAACAACTAAATACTCGTATGAAGTTACAATAATTAATTGTATCAAGACGTCTGAACAATATTTATTTAATTATTTTTGTATTTATTTATTTTTTATTTATTTTTTTGTTCTTCAGCTCAACACATAACGTAATAGATCATTTATGTTGTTGTAAATATGTACACATAAATAAATGTTTGTTTTAGTTAAAGATGAATTGAATTGAATTTGAAATGAATATTTAATATATAAATTTTAATTAAATTGTGGAATCCAGAAAAAATACAGAAAATATTTTATAGATGTTGACATTGTGATATCAGCTGCATTAGAGTTAAGTGAGTGTGTAGGAGATGTGAATACATTGAGTACTGGAAAGACGACTGTTTATTTGGATATCAAACGTTTTCATTGTGTTGTGTAATTTCCACAATTTTCGTAAAGTATATATATTTTGGATTGTTATAGACAGCGGACTCGATATAGCGATGTCCATCTGTCTGTTGAAATCAACTTTCCGAAGCCGCCAAATAACTGAAAAAGATGAGTGATACATAAACATAACGGGTAAAGTCGTGGTTCGGTAAAATCAGTCCGAAAATGGCTGAAATATAAAAAAAAACACCACGACTACCTCGATTTGTTGACCTTGAATTCCAAGGCGTCAATTGTTGATGGTTTAACAGCATAAACCAGTGACATCTCCTGGTCCAACGAGCGGTGTCAAATTTCACGACCTTGGTCCATTCCTCAATATAAAGTTATCGCCAAATTTTGATTTCAATAAATCGAAAGTTATGGTCGCCATATCTCTCCCGAATCAATGTCATCTATATTTTCAAAGAAAAAATTATTGATCATGATAACGATCTGCATTGACTGTAACGTGATCTCCGGTTTCATTATAAGGTCCGAAGATGCCACCTTCGCGGACCTTATAAAATAGTAGTCTATAACATGCACGAATCGATGACTGATTTTCAAAATAAATTTGGACAAGCGTCAATCTATTCATGATAATTTTCGAGAATATACTGATCATAAATGTCTAAAACTGAGCGTAGTATGTTTCGTAAGTTCTATCGGGCTTAAAAAACATTTTTTACATAGACAATATGGTTATCAAATGAAATATATTTCAAAGTGTATTCTAACAACCCATCCACCAATATATATCATGGAAATACGGATTAACAATAGAAAAATTTCTGGAAAAAATTTAAAAAAATTTTAGTTCATATTTTTTTTTTAAAAAATTAGTTTTCTGCTTAAAAACTTTGGTAATGGCCGAATAAAGCACTCTTACATTTTCCACTTCTATGTCAGAGGAATAAACTATAATATCCAAAGGGAATAGCGAGATCTAAGTGTTTTCTTTGTTGGCTTTAAGTATAAATGATTTAATTCTATAAATTATTAGCAACTAATCCGACAAAGAGATTACATATAAACAATTGTGTTTAATTGAAATGATAAATTTAAACATTTAACAACTAAAAATAGATGAGAGTAAAATATTTCTTGACAAAACTTAGTTAGCAACAAGTTATTTTATTAAATAAATACTTATAACTAGTAACTTCCTGGACTGATCTTAAACCTTAATCAAAGGTTCGAAAGAATTACTTCTTAATTCATATTTCCAAATCAAATTTAATTAAATAACTCTTAACAATTTCATTAAAGAATTCATTACGAATTAACGCTTTATACAATAGTTCTTCAATTTTATTGAATTCGTTCTTTTGAAAATTCATTCCTTATACAATGAATTTCTTATTGAATCACTAAAATGTTCTTTAATTCAAATCCATTACAAAAGTGCTTAATATAATTTATTAAATAAATGAATTTTTCTTCAATTCAAATCTATTAGTAAAAGAGTTAAGACCATTGTATTATTAATTTTGTCATTCCATTTGTAACATATTGAAATATTGGTCTTAGAACCAAGAAGTATTTTTTTTGGGTCCTCATACGATTCTAAGACGATCTAGCTATGTCCGTCCGTCTGTCTGTCTGTCTGATAGGGTCCAAACGAAAGGATATTGCTGGCTGAAATTATTCACAAATACTCATTGTTGATAAGGTAATCAAAATATAGTTTAATGAAGAAACAATATTTCCATTAAATTTCAACCAAAATTTAACAAGTCAAAGGTTGAATGAGATTTATTATGAACCAGCGTGTGCTACTACCCTAAAAAATTTTATTAATAATAAACAATTTTATACCATATTAATGTATAAAAAGTACCAAAAAGACGGATCAATTTAATCCTTATACATTCAAATTTCTAAAAAGTGACTAAATCCATTTGTATGTTTTTTAGAAGGACTACAATTCCGTTTAAATTAAATTTCTTTGATATGGGATACAAAAAAAGTACTAAAACTTGAGTTTCGCCCATTTTGTACCCTTAAAAGTACCAAACACTTGTCCACTTATTTTTTAGATACAAATTATCAAAAGTTAAAATTTGGGTAAAATTTTTGTGTGGGAAAATCCGAAAATCGGCTTTACAAATGAACCAAATGGAGTCCATTACAATTAAACCGGTTTGGAGCTAATCGGTTGGATGGTTTCTGAGTCTATAACGGACATAGGTAGAAACATTTTTTGTCTTATATATAGAAGAAGAAGATTAATTCAATAATGAGTAAATTCTTCAAATAGCCTTGAATGAAGCTAAAAAATTGATTTGTTGAGAAAGTTTTTATGCTAATACAATTTTCTGGTAGATGTTTTGTAAAAAAGCGGCCGAACATGTTATAACTTTTGCAAATGACATTAACATTCAGTTTTTTTTTTGGATATTTGAGAATTCCAACGAAGCAGTGAACTATTTTGAGTTGATTATAAAGGATACTTAAACAAACAGAACTTGGGCTTCGTTAGTATCGAAAATCTACGTATCTACAACATGGTGACGATCATGATCGGTTATTTAACAACACGAATGCCATCGAAGTTCATACAAATTATTAATTAAGATTAAACTAAAATCGCAATCCATAACTTGTAAGTTTACAAGAAAGAAATAAAGTTCGCAATATGTCTTATAATTGCCACGTTCTCTCTTAGCCGATCTATGAGCTAAAGTCACTACAAGGTGCGCCATTGGCGTCGGATGAGTAATCGGGCCTTATTTTTTTCGAGAACGCCCAGAGTAACACGGTTACTGTGATTGGTTAGCTATACGTAACAATGATCCAAAGGTAATAGCTCGCTCATTTGTGGATCTCCTAAAGTCTCATTTTTGCAAGTTAGAGTGGCGGGTAAGATTTGACCAATCCAGACTTTTTTCTTTGGAATTTTTTTAAATTTACGGCCTATAGAAACAAGTCTCATACTCTGGAAGTTCTCAAAGACAATATCTAACAAGAGTTTCGACCGAAGTTCACTCCAGAACGATAGAAATTTCAATAAAATAGGTCAAATGGTCAACAATTCAACGCTCATTTATCCGGTGTCATCTTTAGCATGTAAGAGTCTTATGACACCGAAGACAAAGATAGCCAGCCCAGGCCAGCCGAAAAAGTTTAAAGAACAAGAATTGGAGGCAATGCTCCATGAATATTGTTGTTATCCTCAACAAGAGATTGAAAATTATTGGGAGCTATTTCAAAACATTTGCGAACAGCAAAGTTCGTCCAAAAGTAGTGAAATTGAGTACCATACGAATTGAAACCTTGACGATTTTGCATGTCCGAAATGATGCTTAAACTCTATAAAAGAAAATAAATTTAGCAACGAATAATTACTTGCGATGAAAAATGGAAAAACCGAAGCGCAAGAGATCCGGCCAACCAGCCTAATCGACACCAAAGCCAAATCTCCATGGCGCTAAGCCGAGCAAAAGGGTCCTATATAGAGTATCCAAAACCAAAAACCGGACAACCGGTTTTCTCATCTTTTTTTCGGTTTTTTGACAAACTGGCTTTTGTAAGACGGTTAACCGGTTTTAATGAAATATATTTTCTAAAGCTCATTCAAATATATTTATGAAAAACTTTGATACCATTTTTAAAAATACTGATTAATTTTATAGAAAATTGTAGCATTCGACAACAAAAAAAGCAACCGAAAACCGGACAACCGGTTTTCTCATCTTTGTAAACTACACCGGTTTTGGTTTTTTTAACTTTTCGGTTTTTTGACAAACTGGCTTTTGTAAGACGATTAACCGGTTTTAATGAAATATATTTTCTAAAGCTCATTCAAACAAATTTATGAAAAACTTTGATACCATTTTTAAAAATACTGATTTATTTTATAGAAAATTGTAGCATTCGACATTTCGTAAAATAAATAAAATAATTGCATAAAGTATTACAAAATGCTAAATTTCCATTAAATAAAAATTTAATGAAGACAAAAACCAAAACCGCTTAACCGGTTTTTTAAAAGACAATAATCGAATCCGGTTTTTTCAAAAACACACTTTTACGGTTAAACCGGAAACCGGTTTTTTAAATTTTCCGGTTTATTGGACACTCTAGTTCTATCTATTGTGAGCTGCTAAAATCTGGCCCGATCATCACAACGCAACTGATTAGTTTGAAGCGATCATTGGCGAAAAACAGCTTGAATATACAGCTAGACATCAAACTGTAATATTTCTTCATGACAACGCTCGGCCATATGTTGCAATACCTCTTAAAAATGATCAAAAGTTAAAGGTCCAGATAAACAATTCTAAAAAATTATTCTGCATTAAGTAGAATTTATTCGAATTTTTCATGTAAACAATTTTTAATATTATAAAAAAAGCTATATTCATCTAAAAAATTGACTTTTGGTATTAAATGTGAGTGATCACAGATTGATCGTGTTATCCTGAATAAGGCAGTATTAACGATAGTTATGGATGTTTTATGTTTTTTACGAGTTATCATCTATCAAATCGTTTGCTCTATAAATATAGAGTGAGCTGTTCACAAAGTTATAGACATCTAAAGTTGAAATTTTTAATGTACATTTGTTTCAACAATAGTTTCTACTACCAAAACAAATAATAATAACTACAAAAGAAACAAATTGCTATGGACTTTGCCAAAATCACATTTGTTACTCAACGAATTCAATTTTCTAAATCAATTCGTTTTGTTTGTCAGCAAAAAAATGATTAACGCTTAAATCATACAATACATTTTAGCATTTCATGTTTTATGAATTTAAGATTCTCATACAAATTCGTTAAGTTTAAACAATAATCATTAATGCCCTTATAAAAAGTTAAATAATTTATGAATAATACATATTATGTACAAGTATTACTCGTATTTTGTTAAAAAATACACATAATAGAGATAGATTTGAAATAAAACAAAATCCAATTGGTTTGCATTTGTAACGCATTCCAAGAAGTATGATGAATATACATAATATAAATTATGAAAATCATGTTTAAACAGAAACAATCCACTACAATAGAAGATAGAAAAGAAATGAATCAGTTTAGATTGATTAATGGTATTAGAAATATATAAATCAGGAAAGATTTCGCTAAGAACTCTCTTTAAAAAAACAACAATTTGATCAGCAAGTTTCAAGCTTATAAGCATGGCTGTGCTTTAGATATTAGTTTTAATTCAGATGGACTTGGGTTATCTTAATAATTGTGGAAACAAATATTAGGGTAAAAAATTAGGTCGCGTGATTTCTTTCTATATGGAATTTATTTATATTGAATTGTTATACTCTTCACCATAAATGGCAAGGGTATATTTAAGTTTGTCATTCCGTTTATAATTTCTACATTTTTCATTTGCGACCCCACAAAGTATATATATTCTGGATCGTTATAGATAGCCAAGTCGATATGTTGAAATCAACTTTCCGTAGCCCCCAAATAACTTATATACATGATTCATACATCAATATAGCTGGAATTCTTCCGGCTCGGTTGCTATTTAAAATCGACAAAATCGGCCTATAAATGGCTGAGATATAAAGAAAAAAGGGGGAACCTCTATTTTTGGCCTATTTTTGATCTATATCTGGATTACTAAGTCATTAATATAGACAATATGGATATCAAATGATAGATATTTCAGTCCATTGCAACGATGTATATAAGGCTACTGTAAATCGGGAAAAATATTTTTTAACCCTAATTTTTTTCATTAACAATTTTTTTTGTCATACATTCTTTTAACAAAAAAAAATTAAAAATTTAAAAAAAAATAAAAATTTAAAAAAAATTGCAAAAAACTTTTTCCAAAAAAATTTGGAAAAAAAAATTTAATTTTGTTTACCTAAAAATATTTATTTTAATATATAACTGGGTGAAGGGTATATAAGATTCGGCACTGACGAATATAGCTCTTTTACTTGTTTTTGGATACCAAGAATTTGATGAGTTTTATTCTCGTTAGGCATTTTCGGAAGTCGGCCTTATATGGGAGCTACGTTCAATTATGGACCGATCGCCACGAAATTTGTTCACAAATTTGATCGAAATATCTTCAAAATTGCAACCCATACGGATGGACACACGGTCTCAGAAAGTGATTCTGAGTCGATCGGTATACTTTAAGGTGGTTGTTAGACTAATATTTTTGGGAGTAACAAACATCAGCACAAACGCTTAATACCCTACCCACTATGCAGGTGTAGGGTAAAACAAAGAAAAAACAGAGTGTAGGGTATTATTTAAACAAAAATTAAGGGTTGTCCGAGTACAGGTATTTTGTTAAACTTATTTACTCTCAAACTGGCAACTCCATTATTGATTTCATTCACTGACAGCTCATTGAAATTAAACATCTTGTAAGTACATAATTTGAAAATGAAGAAAAAAAGATATGATTTAGTTTCGTTTTGGGAATTAAACCGTAGATTGCGAATTGTATGCATTTAATATGGTATGGTTTTTATTTGTCTCTGATTCCATTTGCTTAAGATGCTGGCCATGAGACCTTGTTTGTATTAAAATGTTTGTTAGGAATCTTTATTTTGTTGTTTTATAAATTTTTAGTCATATTTGGAAATGAAGATTGTTATCTTGATAATTAATATCAAAGATGTTGCATGGTTATTTCAATAACATAAGTTTTACAAAGAATTTTAACAAGATTTTGAAATCAAGTTTACACATTTTTTATGTCAAATAATACAAACAAATATTTTTGAAATAACATATTAGACTATTCAGTGCAGACAACAATTCGTTTATTTTGAAGCATATTTTATTACAACCGAATTTTATTATTACAGACCAAGGCGTATTAACAAGTTGAGTGCATAAAATCAGCTGTTTCTTAATTCGCTGTGGTTTTATGTACACTATATGTCAAACTTTGTTTATGTTTACATTTGTTATTGTAAATAACATAGTAATATTTTAATTCGCCTTGATTTTGACATTTACCGTACATTTTCACAAAAACAAATTGCCTGTTGTTTTTGCATTGTTGTATTTGTTGCCGGGACGCACTCACCTTGTTAATACGCCTTGTTACAGACAATATGAGAGGAAATTTATTTTTCTGGCTCAAGTATTAACACAAAATATTCGTGTCATATTTCTTTTATATATCTATGCATTTAGGACATATTGCGTTTTTACAGTTTGTATATGAACGGAAATTTGTCTCTATATCTCTTGATTGTGCTTAAACGATTTTACTCTCTCTGAATATGACCAACAGAGAATATTTGTGACAATTCGACTCTTTTTATCCACTTTTGTTTAGGTGCTATTAAGCTTTCCACATATATTTGCTAGTGATCGTTGATCACAACATGGAGGCTTATTACCGTATTAGTAGGCCGGGATCCAAAGTAAAGTGATGTCAGATTATATATGATATAGCCGTAACAGTCAAAGAATATAACTTAATTTATCTAAAAGGTAACTTGACATTAATTTCAAATCAATATCTACGGGTAAAACTTACCAAATATTTTTACTCCATAAGTAACTAATCACTGATAGATATCTCTTTATTGAAATTACGAGCATAAGTCCACGAAAATTACTTAAATGCGCCCACGAATATTTTTTTCGAAGGAGCACTGTACGATCGCCAATATTTCAGCCTAAAATATGCTGGCTTTATCTGGAAGACGTATTGAAAATCTATATCCGAGTTCTTAACAGAACACAGAACACATCAGATCTAACGTCACAGTTCATCTTGAAACCATCAGTGTAGTGTATACTCTAAAGTCATATCCATTAATTATGTTTCCATCCGGAAGGAATCATAACTTTGAACATTCTATTAAAATCTTTGTGGGGCTTTATGTAATCAGAGATTTGTTGTAGGAGCGTGAAAACAGATGGCCTTATCACTGTTAGGGGCTAGTGCATTGTAATACCGATTCAAGCAGATCTCTAAATTCTTAATGAAGGTTTCATCTGTGTATAGAAAAGCTGACATTGATTATTGTTAGAATTCTAGTGATCTCACAATGGTCCTTACAATCTCACGTTGACAGTTCGAGATTCGGAAATATCCCTTCAACTCTGCCTTGTATATCGATCGATGAGTATTTCCAAATATTATAGGCGGAAGTCTTATGCATTCACATGTTTTGTATTGCCATTTTTGGGTATAGAAATAACCAATTGTTATATAATTGAGAGAGAGGCAGAGTTTGTATATTCTAAAAGGGTGTCTCAGTAAGAGGGCACTTTTTAAATTTAGTGTAATTTTTTTGGCTGCTGTCACATATGTTTATTACGATTATTAATTGTGAAAACATATTATAAGAATTTGGAAAGTTATGCTGAGGCCGATGGCAAAGAATTTTCAGTCGAGAGAGTACACTTAATGTGAAGAAACAGGGTTGGTTATGGGCAGTAAGACTCCTGTGCATCAATGTACCGGTCGGTCTCTTTAAAACATTGCTGCTGTAAATGAGAGTGTCACCGAAAACCCGAAAATAACTGAATAACTTTAAATTTCAAGAAGCACTACTCAGCGAATTTTAACAAAATACCTCCATCTTCATGCGTACAAAATTCAGCTTACTCAGGAGCTCAAATCAGCAGACCATGGTAATGGAGCAAGTGAAGTCAATGTCAATCTTTCGAAAAAAGTCATCTTCTCCGATGAAGCTCATTTTCATCTGAATGTCTTTGTGAATACACAAAATTGTAGAACAATCCATGGGAAACAAATGCACTCACAACGAGCAACAGTCTGGTGCGGATTTTGGTCAGGCGGCGGGTTTGGGTTATACTTTTTTGAAGATGAGGCCGAAATTGCAGTGACTGTGAACGGCATTCGTCACAGCGATTTATTCCAGCAACGATTTCCTGAACAAATTATCTCAAGAAATTCAACTGGCCACCAAGATCATGCGATTTAACCTCGAGCGATCACAATGGACTTTATGGTCTCCGAGTTGAAGTGCACATAGTTCACACCCTTTCCAAACTAAAAACGCCGTGCGATTTTTTCTTTGCCGTTTTTGTGAAATCTCGGGCTTATGCGAATAAACCAGGAAACTTTCATGAAAAGAGTAATGGTCTGCCATCAGAGCGTGGGAGCCATTTGACAGATATTTTATTCCATACTTAATCGGAACATGTCTTCTTTACAATCCAATAAAAAAAATCAGAACTATCTCAAAAAAATATGTGTTTTTTTCTTTAAAATTAAAAAGTGCATTCTTAATGAGACACTTTTTATCAACTACGACCTTGCGGCCAATGAATTGGAAGTTGTGTAGAATATCCAGAGATTCCGAGGAAGGTTCTGACCAGAAGTCATCCATCCTTCTAATATAGGCTTCTGAAGGACTATCGTGTGTGAGAGCCTTTAAGAGCCCTTCAACTTCTGGTTTATATATGTGTCGATGAGTCTTTCCAAAGATGATTGGAAATAGAAAATAACATTTATCCTTTTCCAATCAAGCGGTATATAATTGAGACAGAAGCAGATTTTGTATAATGTATGGGGGGTTAAGCCGAGTCGTGAAATATTACAACATTATGATAATATGACATGATAGGAGACTTTGTGAATTGAACAAATTTGTATAACAATGAATATAAATAAAAATAACCACAAAACCACGAAATTTTTTGATTTTAGTGGAAAATGTTAAAAACCGATTAAGCGAGTGATAAAAAAACCGAAATTGTGAAGAAAAACCTGGTTTTCGATTAACCGGTTTATAAACACTAAATAATTGTAAACGTCTTTAAAGCAAATATATTCAAACGTTTTGTAATAAAATAAAAAATTTTATAAAAAGGGCACTTGGCTGGTAAGCTCGCCAAGCTACCGATATGACAAATCCAAACATAAAAGATTTCTGTGCGTTTTCAAAATGAACATTCGCATAAATATCACACCTATGTCATTGTAATCTATTTGAAAATGCTCAATAAATCATCAACAAAGTAAACATAATAGTTTCAAATCGATTTTTAGATAACTTTTTGTTTAACACTACAAAATCGATAGAATAGAATTATTGAAACAAAGCAAAAATATTTCCCATAAACATTTTAACACTTTTGTTTCGAATTCGACATAGTTTCAACAAAACAACAGCAAACTGAAACAAACCATTATGGAAAAAAAAGGTGACCATCAAAATCATGTACGAGTGTAAAAAACTGATTAATACTTCTTCTGCACATTGATGTTTGTATTTAAATAAAAAATAAAAAAACAATAATAGCAACATAAAATAAAACAAAAAAATCTTCAATTCAATTGGCGTTTCACAACACGTAAATATTTAGTTAAATTTAGTTGTTTTTTTTACGTATCAAATTCAATTGTGAATTGCTACGTATGTGCATTTGAAATATTAAATATTTGCTGTATCGAAAAAAACTATTAAATGGAAAAAACTAACAATTTATAGATGAATGTCTTTAAGTATGTATGGTTGATGTATGTATAAGTAGATGTGAACATCTTTAGTACATATTAAGAATGCATTTAAATCAGGCTAACGATGCAATTGGCTAAAATAGCATACGATGTTCTTGCATGGCATATTGATGAGCTAGCAGCACTGTGGTTTTTCAACATTTGATATTGTTACGAAATTGCACTATCAATTTGAATTTAACGGTTTTAACACAGGTTTCCATATCCACCAGCTTTTGTATACATTGTCATAAGTAGATACTTGAGAGCAGAGTGACACCAACATTAACTGTTAAAGCTGCTGACATTAAGGCAGCCGAAATCTCTAGAAATAGAACATTGTAGTTTGGCCGTTAGATAATTCATGAAACTTCTAGAAGATGGCGCAGTCAGTTTATCAGAATAAAGTTTATTTAAATGAAATAAACCACCGTTTTTAAAAGGTAAACAAATTTATTTGAAAAATATTGCTACTTTGATGCAAAACTCGAAACTTCCAATTAAATGTGCAGCCTCTAAACGTTTTCTAATTTAGCTTTTTTTAGTTTTTCGATGACGGACAATAATTATAAACTTTAGGAACATTCAAAATCTAAAAAGTGTAAAAAAAAATTTCAACAATATTATTTTGTATTAATTAGAATTTAACGGTTTTAATACAGGTGTCCAAATCCACCAACTTTTGTATACATTGTCATAAGGGGATACTTGGGAGCAGAGTGCCGCTAACATTAATTGTTAATGCTGCTAATATTAAGTCTGCTGAAAGCACTAGAAATAGAACATTCTAGTTTTGTGCGTTAGATAATTCATGAAACTTCTTGAAGATGGCACTGTGTATATAAATAGGTCAGTCAGTTTATCAGAATAAGGTTTATTTAAAAAAAATAAACCACCATTTTTAAAAGGTAAACTATTTTTTTGGAAATATTGCTACTTTGATGATAAACTCGAAACTTCGAATTAAATATGCAACCTCTAAACATTAACTAATTTTGCTTATTTTAGTTTTTAGATGACGAACAATAATTATAAACCTTGGCAACATTGAAAATCTAAAAAGTGTAAAAAAAATATTTCAACAATATTATAGCTACTGTTTATTTATATGATTGTGTCAACCATAATATGTTACAGTAATCATTCACACAATGGCTGCAATCATATATATGATTGCCCCAAAACTGATTATCTTAACTGATTCCCGCCATACCACTGTGCTTAGAAAACGAAATGAAATCTCAACTGGATACAGAACTGGTCATATATCGTACGTTTGTAAGAGTTGTTGGTAGCAGACGCAACAATGTTGTTGCAATTGGCTTGTAGTTTTTAGTTATAACTTGTTTGCATGTCTATAAATTATGTGACTGACTTAAAGAATCTTCTCAGATTTCAGATTTAATGTACATTTTAAATGGTTGAATTTGTAGTAGCCACTACTATATGATTACGACGATGATGATGATAATGATGATGTTGTAGTTGTTATAAAAAACATAAATACATAGAAAAACAACAAAAAACTTAGAACAAATAAACAAAAAAACTATGAAAAAAACAAAATACATGTTGCAGAAGAGTCAACTTGAGACAGGTCGAGGTTATATTTAAAACAAGCTCCTACGGTTATTTCATGTAACTATTTCTCTATTTATTGTTTTAGCTCTTCGGGGATGCACTTGGCAAAAAATGGTAGAATTGGAATTGCAATGCAGAGGGACCCTTATATAAGTCCTATTATTTTTCCTCAACGTTTTCTAGAAAAACTTGCTCTTGTGCAGATCAACTTTTACTTGAAAAAGTTGCTCTGGTGCAGATAATCTTTTTTAAATCTTGCTCTTGTCCAGATAAACTCTTGTGCAGATCATCCATTTCTAGAAAAACTTGCTCTTGTGCAGATATACTTTTTCTATATAAATTTGCTCTTTTGCAGATACATTTTTTCTAGAAAAACTTGCTCTTTTGCAAATAAACTTGCTCTTGTGCAGATCAACTTTTTCTAGAAAAAATTGCTCTTGTGCAGATCAACTTTTTCTAGAAAAAATTGCTCTTGTGCAGATCAACTTTTTCTAGAAAAAATTGCTCTTGTGCAGATCAACTTTTTCTAGAAAAAATTGCTCTTGTGCAGATCAACTTTTTCTAGAAAAAATTGCTCTTGTGCAGATCAACTTTTTCTAGAAAAAATTGCTCTTGTGCAGATCAACTTTTTCTAGAAAAAATTGCTCTTGTGCAGATCAACTTTTTCTAGAAAAAATTGCTCTTGTGCAGATCAACTTTTTCTAGAAAAAATTGCTCTTGTGCAGATCAACTTTTTCTAGAAAAAATTGCTCTTGTGCAGATCAACTTTTTCTAGAAAAAATTGCTCTTGTGCAGATCAACTTTTTCTAGAAAAAAATGCTCTTGTGCAGATCAACTTTTTCTAGAAAAACTTGCTCTTGAGCAGATCAACTGTAGAAGTTGGCATTTCAATTTCCAATTTCACCTTTCAATTTTTCCAAGTGTACTACTACTTTTCACACATACATTTACACATATGTACGTTTTAGTTAGAATCTGTAACCTCCTCAGCAGGTGAGAATCATTCACTGTATACTCTCAAACTATAAGACAACAACAACAAATACTTATACTCATATCATCACCCGAGATGAGCTGCATTGATTATGCAGATGTAACGGTCTTGCTTCGCTCTATGGTGTCCACCGATTTATCATTTTGATCGCAATAAATTATCAAATCTCAAGTGTTTGCAATTAATTCTAAAGTCTTTAAATCTAGGGTTCAGCATAGAATTTAGTTAGACACTATTTATACATATTATTGTTGTTGTTTTTGTTGTTGTATTGTGTCTCTGTAAGTCATCTTGTTCGTAGATCAATTTCATTTTCGAAATGTTAAAGGTTTTTCTTTTGATTTTATTATTGTGTGCTTTAGAATTCCATATTAAAGAAATCTTTATAATGTTTTTGTAACATTTTATTGTTTTTTTTTTTTGTTAAGATTTTATGGCAAGAGTATTTGTTTGTCGGATGATTGGTTTGTTTGTCTATTTTTTTCCATTTGTTTGCTAATAAACATGCAAATTTAAAAATTATAGGAATTTTTTCTACGGTGTACAAGTGATTGTTGCTGTTGTTGTCTGTGTTTATTGGCTGTCACATTCACTTTTAAAATGTTTGATGGAAAATTAACATGCAATTTTGCTGCTGTTATTATTGCTGATGCATGCGGTTGCTTCAATTTAAACAAAGCGGATACAATAATAAAATTATGTTCATATTTCTTTTGTTAATTGGTAATGAGAGTTTGTTTGTAGTGTTTTTTAGAACATGTTTTGTTTTTTTTCTGTTTTTATAACCCGGAAATAGTTAAAAGTCTGGATTTTATTGTTTTGTGTTAACAAGATTTTAGATTCTAAATTGGGTTGGCCATTTGGGGAGAATTTATTGGAGATTTTGCATTGAGTTTTTCTCAAAACCATTTTGAAGTAGTATTAGTGTTTTTATCGGTTTAAAAAGAAAAAATAGTTTTGATGATTAAATATTCATAACCTGATAATTATATATATATATATATATGGGGCATTTCATGTCAAGTGAACCAACTTTTGAAATCGATGTCTTCCGATCAGGATGAAATTTGCACCAAGATTAGTTTTAATTCAGATACAATTCTTCAACAAGATCGGTCGAGAACTCTCTGAGTTAGAGGCGGTCAAAATTTGACATTTTGGTCAAGCAGGTGTTTTTTCTTATCCATGTAACTTATTACCTATTGTTCTTAGCAAAATGTCTCCCAAATAGTTTATATAGCTCTTTCTTCAATCTTTCGAAAAAAAATATTTAAAATAAAAAAATTTTAATATTTTTTTCCGAAATCAAAAACATTTTTCACTTTTTTTTTTAAAATGTGTCCTTTTTTTCTTTTCTTAAAATAAAGATTAGATATTTTCCTTGAAGACAAATTTAGTCGCTTATTGGGATGCGAGTGGGATATCTATCAAAATAAATATTTTGTAACTCAAAACATAAAATTTTTGACTTTTTTTGCAATAACCTTGGTGCAAATTTTATCCCGATCGGAAGACATCGATTTCAAAAGTTGGTTCACTTGACATGAAATGTCCCATATATTATTATAGAAACAATAAAAATAACCTTATTTTGACTATCAATATTTCAATTTCAAATCCATATATGATCGTAATAGGGCTCCTAATTTTTCGGACTTTTTCTCATCCCCGGAGAAAATAATTTCATTCCCGGGAATTTTTTAATAATTCGAATAAATTATCTTTTGCCAGCATTTTAAAAGAAGTATAAAAATAAATATATTTGCAATGTACAATATTGGTCCAACCTTTTTAATGGTTCCTAATTTAATATTGGCATTTGATCTGTATTATCACACTCGCAAAAAAATTAAAATATCAGCAACAACATCAGCAACTGAATGAAATATTTGATTTTTACACTCTATTACGCTCTTGTTTACATTCGGGTTGTGTAAATTTACGAAAATCTTCGAAACCTGAACAATATGAACTCGCACCACTGTTTTAGAACATAAAATTTCAATTTGATTGATTCTGTTGCTAGTACCGACAAAATCTATGGATATAATGAATCATTCAATTACCAACAAATTTGGCCATCGCAAGGAATCTGCATCTGAATCGCGTAGGAACTCCAGATCGTATACATAATATGTTGAATATTCATATCTGTAACAAGTACCGTTACAATTTTATTGCAAAAACTATTTTAGCTTAAGAGCACATCACACGTATGAATTAAAACAATTATAAAGTTTATGAAGTTAGTTGTTGTGGACTTAAGATTCTTTCGCGGTCAGGGCTCGATAGATTCAATAAATTTTCATTCTTAAAATTTACTCAAATTAAGAAACCATACTATACATATCGTGCTAATCATTTCATCTAATGATTGTTTCAACCCCATTAACATTGCGATATTTATCAGAGGAATTATAGGGTTTGTAATTTCCACAATATAATTTTCCGATCCTATAAAGATTATATATTCTGGATCCTTATAGATAGCGGAGCCGATTAAGCCATGTCCGTATGTCTGTTGTAATCAACTTTCCGAAGCCCTTAAATAACTCACATACACGATTCATACATTAATATCATCGGAATTCTTCTGGCTCGGTTGCTATTTAAAATCGAGAAAATCGGTTTACAAATGGCTGAGATATAAGGAAAAAACCAGGACAACCTCGATTTTTGACCTATATCTGGATTACTAAGTCATTAATATAGACAATATGGATATCTAATGATAGATATTTCAAAGACCTTTGCAACGACGTATATAAGACCATAGTAAGGTGGACCTACAATGGTTCAAAATCGGGAAAAATATTTTTTAACCCGATTTTTTTTTCACCAAAAGTTTTTTTCGCTAAATATTAAAAAAAAAATTTTAAATTTAAAAAAAACGGCATTATCGGGAACGAAAAGGTGGACAAAATATTCAGCATGGGATCATTCAGTGATAGCATCACCCTTCCAAAAGTTTAAAAATTAACATAACGAATGGAAATAAATGAATCAATGAATTTATCAGACATTGGTGGAACTCAACAGTCGGCAGAACAACTTTAAACATTTTCAAAGAGCGCAAGGTTTATGGAGTTTCTGAAGAGTAAATAAAATCTTTATATATAAGTTTTGACATGTGTAATCCCTGTTATAAAACAAAAATTGTTTAACTGCTGCCAAATCACGAAACCTTGCAAAAAACACCTTAATAATTTAAACATTTCAATTAAACATTAGGACTAGAACAGCTCGAGTAAACTAAAGTATTTAAGTAATTGGCTGCTAATGAGCTGCTATGACTCCATTCACCATCAACGACACATGTCATTGAAACAAAATTAAAAAAAAAACTATTCCAAAAAAAGAAGATGTATAAACAGGGTTTCGAAGAACTACTAAAAGCAGTCGCATTTTACTGAATAGTTGACTTTTTACAGTCTCATGCTTAAAAAAAAGTAACTAGTTTCAGTTTTTGATCACATGGTTACTGAAAACAGTTGACTGTGCACACACATTACAACAGCAAGCAGCAATCGATTTTGTTTTTTTCCAGCAGCCAAACGAATCAGCAGCCGCCATGTTTCAGTTTTCAACTCTACCGAACTGATTACACGACTTCAGCAGCAAAAACATTTCTGTGTGTGCTGCTTACGCGTTGTCAGTTTCGAGTTTTGTTTTTCGTACTACGCACCGTGACAAAAACTGCTAGCTCGACTGAATAGTACGACTGGCTAGTTTGGCTGGTTGTATAAAATGTGTGTACAACAACACACACTTTATGAAGCTAGGTTGAATCGTATGATTTTTTGGTTTTTGTGTTTACATATCACAGAGGAAATTTAAATGTTATTATTGTTAATAGAAATAAATAGGAAATTCTTATATTTATTATATCTTAATTAAAAATACTAAAAAATAAATTTAATAAAATTATTAATTAATAAATTTAGAATAAAAAACAAGTAAGAAAGTATGGTCGGTCAAGCCCGACCATATAATACCCTACACCAAGTAAATGAGTAAAAATATTTTTCTTTTAAAATATCAATAATTTATATTTTCGAGTGATTTTCGGAAGTGGGCCTTATATGGGAGCTATGACCAATTATGGACATATCACCATAAAATTAGGTCGTGTGATTTATGTCTATATTAAAGTTAACAATGTTGAATTTTGTGAGTATACCAACATTTTTAAGCGATTTATGCACGTTAAAGTGATTTTCGGAAGCGGGTCTATATGGCAGCTATGACTAATTATGGACCGATCGTAACAAAATTTGGTGACATGAATTTTGTATATATAAAACTTATTTGGAGCGAAATTTGTGTAGATACATAGATAAATTAAACATTTATGACCAATAAAGTCCAATTTCGAGGGGACATTTGTATGGGGGCTAGGTGAAATAATGGACCGATTTCAGCCAGTTTCAATTGGTCCTTGGGCCGAAAAAGTAATATGTACCAAATTTGATCGAAATATCTTCAAAATTGCGACCTGTACTCTGCGCACAAGGTTTACATGGACAGCCAGCCAGCCAGCCAACCAGACGGACGGACGGACTGACGGACATCGTATAATCGACTCAGAAAGTGATTCTAAGTCGATCGGTATACTTTAAGGTGGGTGTTAGACTAATATTTTTGGGCGTTACAAACATCTGCACAAACGCATAATACCCTCCCCACTATGGTGGTGTAGGGTATAAGTATTGATATTTTTTTATTATATTTTATATTGACTAACACAGTACAACATTTTTCAGTCCATTGCTTTGGGACTCAATTCTGACAATTGCACGTGAAAGTAGCCCCGAAAATAAGGACTTCTGTATCATTAGTTTTGTCAAGTTGGCTGCTCAAGGTGGATTTTTATCACTTGTTCTATATTTTAGCACGGTTATATCTCGTATACCGTACGGAATATCTCTTTTGTGGCTGAAGCAAAGTTGTATATATTGAATAGTAGAAGAAAAGTACGGAACATACCATGAAAATAGACATGAAAATATACATATCGTTGGCTTAATATAAAAAGGCGTAACTAATTTTTTTTTTAAAAAATATCAATGTAAAAAGGGTATATTAAATAACTTCATTGAAATAAAAATAAATATATTTTAAATGAGAAATAAAATGTGAAGTGTCTTCTTATTCAAAATTGCATTAAAACTTTTCTTGTGTCTAAAATTTTATGGATTTTATTAAGTTTTTTCCTTCTCCAGTAAATTAACAAAAAATCGAGTTACGCCTTTTTTATATTAAGCCATCGATATGTAGTAATTTTATTTATTAATTTAATTTTTAATAATGAAAAATTATTAAATTTATAAATGTAATGAAATCAAATTTAATGTTAATCGAATATATACAGTGAATGTCACTTAAAATCGTACACCATCGTAGTCAAATTTTATTCATTAGTTTTAGAAAGATGATGTTTTGGAAATATTTTAAAATGCTATTATTATATTGTGTGCGCTATTACCTATCAGAAAATTGGGTATTATTTTAATTGCCCTTATCCACAAATAAAAAAATTGGGTAAGACTGTCAGTGCCCAGAATATCAACGCTTCATTTAAAATCGTAAAGGCACTAAAAAATAGCAAATGATACCCTACAAAGTATTAGGATTATTTAATATTAACATTTTTTTTAATTTTTAAAGTTTTAATTATAATTTAATATAATTTTACGAATTTAAGTGAAATATGAATTTTCTGATGTTCTTTAATTTTCATCAATATTTTTTTTAACGAAATGAGGTTTTGTTAACTTTTTTGTTGAAATACATATTTTTTGTTCCAATTAATAAAATGACTTTTAATTTTTTATATAATCACCTATTATTGCCTGTATAATTTCATAATATTTAAAAAAAAAATATGTTGTACGATTTTGAGTGACACTCACTGTATATGCATATTAAATTTTTTTCTGAAAAAACAAGAATTTTGCATTTATCTCTATTAACAATAACAATACTTAAATTTTCTCTGTGAAATGTAAACACAGAAACCATACGATACAACTTAGCTTCACAAAGTATATACAAAAACAAATTCTAACCAACCAGCCAAACTAGCCAGTCGTACTATTCAGTCGAGCTAGCAGTTTTTGTTACGCTGCGTAGTACGAAAAACAAAACTCGAAACTGACAATGCGTAAGCAGCACACACAGAAATGTTTTTGCTGCTGAAGTCGTGTAATCAGTTCGGTAGAGTTGAAAACTGAAACATGGCGGCTGCTGATTCGTTTGGCTGCTGGAAAAAAACAAAATCGATTGCTGCTTGCTGTTGTAATGTGTGTGCACAGTCAACTGTTTTCAGTAAGCAAATTGTTGAAATTGAAGACTTAAACTTTTTTCAGTTCAGTCGTTACATGAGGCTATTTATTTTGGTGCTGAATATTAAACCCTGTGTATAAACGTTAATAATGTCTATTCAAAAACAAACACAACATTCTATATAAACTTGCATGCATTGAGGTATTTAAATACATATTTCTATATTTTTTTATTTATATTATACCAGTAATAATGTTGTAGTATTTCTCATATGAATGAATGAGTATAATTCCAATTCCCTACTTAAAAGACATGCAAATAAATGGTTATTTTGACAAACTTGGTTTTTTCTTCAGATTTTATATATTTATTATGTTTCCAATAATCCAATGTATTTAAAAAAAAAAAAAAAATAGATTCATTAACAAAAGTGACGATAATGGATGGCATAAAGTGCCATCAATACTGGTACTGAGTGGTTTCATGAAATCGTTTTTGGCAAGGCAGATGCTGAATAGGCAGTCCGCGCAGGCGCTTTGATTATTGCAAAACTCAAGGTACTCACTGCTAAGTATTTGTTTGTATGGAATGAATGGTGTGTCTTTGTGCAGCTAAAGTGTCTACAAGACAATTTTTATGCCGACACTAAATACAACGTTATGTTTGCTACAAGTGATTTTCAGTGTAATTTTATGAGATGATCACTAAAACAGCCACAGTAAAAAAGACACACTGATCATGTAATGAAAATTCTGTATTTTCATTTAGCGTTTCTTCTTTTTTGTTTTGGTTTTAGTGTCGTTTTTTTTTGCAGGGAATTAATTAAATGACTTAAATAAGTTGTACTAACAATTGTAGCTAATGTGCCAATCACATTTACGACCAAGCACATGTTTGAGGAAAATATGTTGTATGTAGAAAAAACCATGAATTTGTGTTACGTTAAGAGCTTAAGGCTTTAATAGTGGAGCTATGCATATAGGAACGCTGTATGTATATTCATTAGGGTGGCCCTTATGTTTCACTTCTTCTATGCTCCCAATTGTTTTCAAAAATTTTAAATAAAAACACGTTTTTTTGAGATAGTTGTGATTTTGTTATTGGATTGTAAAGAAGTTATGTTCCGATTAAGTATGACTCCCACGACACAAGAAAAATTACACTAAATTTAAAGAGTGCACTCTTACTGAGACACACTTTATTTAATTGGATTTTTTTTTTTCAAAATTTATTTATTTTTTTTAATATATAAAATGTGCAACCTCTGAACGTTATCCAATTTTGCAAAAATTTATAGGATACGGTTTTTAGAAGACGGGTAAAATTTTGAATCTTGGGAGTTTCAAATATCGAACAAGTTCAAAATAAGAGCCACCCTAATGCATAAGCCCACTAAAGCTTGGGAAGAATGACAACAAAATACTTAACTAAGGACTGAGATGTACTACCTTTGATTTATATTCGATTTTTTCATTAAGGAATTTTAATTTTCGTTTTAGTTAATAGATTTCTAACCCAAACATTTATAATTTAAACATATAGCAAACGTTCCTTATATTGTACAACTCCGGCTTCAGTGAATCCCCAAGTATTATTGTCTCGCTTACAAGTTGCATGTTTAAAATATTGGAACAAAAAAAAAAAAAAAAACTGATGTTGCTTATACATATGTCTCTAGTGTCGTATGCATTTATGTTGCATGTTCGATGTCTGTACTCCCAAAACACAAATAATACTAGCTAATACACATACATATTTACTATAAATTCAAACTAACAAATGCATACAATATTCGCTAGTTAGGTGATCGTGTTGGACCTTGTGTTAACTTTTATGTTTCAACCATGTTACCACTGATACAAACATACGTTAAGAGCCGCTAACTATTTAAATATTCAGGTTAGAGTTTAGAACAAGGAGTGTACGTTTGTCAGTGTGTTTGTTGTGTGTACGATTAAAAACATATTTCGTTTTATTATATTGTACAATATCTCCTCTATACTTACCAAAGTGTGTGTTTAAATTTGTCCAAGACATACTCTTGAGGTAATACATCCTCCATGTTTACAGTCGCATTTATGCTTAAGTTAAGGTTGATTGTTTGGAGTGGTAGTTATGGTGTCATCTTCTGGAAAAAAAAACACAAAAATTGTAGAAAAAATACCAAAATTATACGTATTATTAGACTGACACAAGTCGTGCACGATCATTTTTTTTTTGTGTTCATTCATCTTGGTTTTGGTTTTCTTTTGTCGACAATTGTTATTAAAGTATTTTTAATATTTGATTATTTTTTTTTATTTTTTTGGTCTGCTGCCTAAACGTCATATACCAATAACAATGCAACAAGAGTAACACTAACATCAAGCGAAACTTCTTAAACAACTGCCTTGCCACATCATACAATACAATATACTTAGTTACTCGTAATATTGAGTGGCAGTTATATTGTGTTAGTTGTTATTGTTACAAGTGAGTTTATGTCATTAATGAAAAATATGATTATCTGTGGAAACATTAAAAATATATTTTATGTTCGAATTGCAATTACAACCACAAGTATCTGAGAATATTTGTATCTGGGTACTCATACTGATTTGTGTTTAAGGCTTTAAGCTGCATACTCAATATAATATTTGGTTTGTAACACATTGAAATACAGGCATTTGACAAAGTATTATTTGTTACCTAAACAACAGGATACTCGTGCTTTTCCCTACCCAATAGATCATCATAAGAATCGAATCATTTCCTAACTAATGAAAATGTAACAGAGGAATTGTTGAATGTCCACTTCTTTTTTAAAATCGTATAGAAATCGTTACTGTCATCCTCGAACTATTATGTATGCCGTGCAATGCAACAGTATCTGATTTTTACTGACAGCTTTATAAAAATTCAGCTTCAAACGATCAAGAGTAGTGATATAGTGATATGACAGAGTTTTGAAGCTCATAAGTCTTAATATTTCTTCTTCCTTCTTATCAACTGTTTTGTGATCTCATTAAAAGAAGAGTTAAATACTGTTCTTGACCTTGTTTTTGTACATCCGACATCACCGATATTTAAATGTTTTGTGATCGTATTAAAAGAAGAGTAAAGTATATAGTCATGTTAGGAACTAAGTTTCGCAAGCATACTTACGTATAATATTTATCTCTTATAATTTTCGATTTATAGGCATTTCAAAATTGAAGTTTTAAAATTTTGTCATACCTTGGTGCGGTTTTTTTTAAAATATGGGGCGTACTTTTGGACCGAATGAAACTAAATTACCAAAAATATAAAGCGATTTTAGAGCAATATCAATTATGGATCCAAAAATAAACTATTTTCAATTTAAAAATTTAAAAAATAGTAGATTTTACCTGTTTTTTTGGCGAAAAAAACTTTCTTTAAGAACATATAACAATTTTATATTTATCTGTAAGGTATCTTTACGGAGAACATTTTGGTATAAAAAACATGTAATATTTTTCGGAATTTGACCTATTTTTTTTATCAAATTTTCAACATTGAGCCACATGTTCTAAAATCCCAAAGCTGGGATCAGAAAATAGAAATCAGCTTTGGAAACCTTGATGTGTTATCTACTTATCCCCAAAATATTTTCCCAACCCCGAGGGAAATGTGGACCCCATGGGCAAAACAGTAAGAATTTTTCTTTTTTATAACCTTAAAATGAACTTAAAAAAAATTTTATATTTCTGGTTTAAAACACCCAAGCTGTTGTCATTTATTAAACATTTTAAACTCTCTAGAAGTTTTTAAGAAAATTTAAAATTTGTAAAATTTTTCAAGGGTGCGTATGATTGATATTAATTTGTAGTAACTTAATAAAAACGCAATTTTCACCAGAATACAAGTGAAATAGAACAGTGGAATGTTCTACAAAAATTTTAAAAGCAAATTAGAGAAAATAACCATTAGATTTGTTTATCATGTACAAAACAATTTCAAAAACGTATGAACAATTTTATCAAAATTTTCAAACAACTAAAATAAAATTCAAGAACTTAAAAGCAATTTTATTTAGCTGGGTGTATTACATTTTTTTTGTCTTTTAAGACTAAGAAAGTTTAAAATTTGTAAAATTATTCAAGGGTGCGTATAATTGATATTAATTTCTAGTAAATTTATAAAAACACAATTTTCACCAGGATGCAAGTTAAATAGAACAGTGAAATCTTCTACAAAAATGTTAAAAATAAATTAGGGAATATAATCAGTAGATTTGTTTACTATCTGCAAAACAATTTTAAAAAATTATGAACGATTTTATCAAAATTTTCAAAAAATCAAAAAATATTTCAAAAACTTTAAACAATTTTATGTTGCTAAGATGAAGTAATTTCTATATATTTAAAAGAGAAATTTAAATTTGTAAAATTGTCCGTTTAAATGAAAGTTGAAATTTTTAAAATTGTCCTTGCGTGTGATTGATATTAAAGTTATTCTATAAAAATGTAATTTTCACCAGAAACATAGTTATATAGAGCCATTGAATGTTCTACAAATATCTTAAGAACAAATTAAGGATTAACGTCAGTAAATTTGTTTAACAGTTATAGAATAATTTTGACAACTTATGAACGATTTTTTTTAAAAATGTTCATAAAACTTAAAAAATAATTTGCAATAGTCTGCTGAACTTAAAACAACAATTATATTACTGGGTAAATAAACCCATTTTCTGTTCTCATATTAAATCAAGCTGTAGTCATTTATTACAAATTTTAAAATCTTTATTTGTTTAAAAGAAAGTTGGAAATTTGTAAAATTGTCAGGAGGTGCGTATGATTGATAATAATTTGTAGTAATTTTATTAAAATGCAATTTTCACTGGAAACAAAGTTATATAGAGCCATTAAATGTTCCACAGATATCTTAAGCATAAATTGAGGATTATTGTCAGTAAATTTGTTTAACAGTTATAGAATAATTTTGACAACTTATGAACGATTTTTTTTAAAAATTTTCTATAAAAATTAAAAAATAATTTCCAACATGACTGCAACAATTATATTTCTGGGAAAATATACCCATTTTACTGTTCTCATATTATACCAAACTGTAGTCATTTATTAAAAATATAATCTTTATTTGTTTAAAAGAAAATTGGAAATTTAAAATATTGTTAGCACCGCCTAACAATATTTTAAATTTCCAATTTTATGATTGATAATAATATGTAATAATTTTATTAAAACGCAATTTTCACTGAAACGATGTTATATAGAGCCATTAAATGTTCCACAAATATCTTAAGAATAAATTAAGGATTAACATCAGTAGATTTGTTTAACAATTATACAATAATTTTGACAACTTATGAACGATTTTTTTCAAAATTGTCTATAAAACCTAAAAAATAATTTCCAACTTGTCTGCTGAATTTAAAACAATAATTATATTTCTGGGTAAATACACCCATTTTACTGTTCTCATATTAGAACAAGCTGTAGTCATTTATTAAAAATTTTAAAATCTTCATTTGTTTAAAAGAAAATTGGATAATTTGTTCTATTTAAAGAACTAACCAATGAGAACTTCGGTAATCAACTGTGTGGCTATGCTAGTTTTAAAGCCATAACACTGATGTCAAATCCATTACATTCAGAAAAATTATACATAAGATCCTTATTGGCCTGGAAAATATCACATCGAATGTTGCTTGAGTATAAATCGCAGGTTGCCTAAGTAGTTAACTTCTGAAATGTATCCTTGGAAGTCAAATTCGAACTGTAGAGAAAACTCAAATATGAATTCGGAGTTGTACTTGAATTTAATAATTTCATTTAAAAACATCGAAATTATGATCCATGAAAATGTATGGTATCCTTTAAGTCTGCAATTGACAACTCCCTCTATTTTATGTCTTGTTTTTGTATAAATTTAAATTTGTTACTTTTGTTCATTTTAGTTGAAATAATGTTTGGCGGCATACAGTTTAAATCATAAATATAATTATGTGGAAACATTAGTATTGTAGTAGTTATTTTTTTTCTTTCTTCTTTTGCAGCTTCGTTAAAACTTATATTTTTCGTTAGTTTTGATCGTGTAAATATACGTATGGATTACTACTTGCCACTAACTAGTTACTATAGTTTAATGATTTGCGGCATACTGTATGATACTCTTGTAAGGTGTGATTTAAATCCTAATCAAAGATAGACTCGTTTACATACATTTGTATGTATGTATGAAAAAAATACTAAAATAATTGGCTGCTTATTGAAATAGTTTTGTAGTTGATTACTGTACAATAAAATACATCATTTAAGAAACAAGTACAAAAATTAAAATTTGATTAAGATGTAACACTTAAAATAAATTGTTATGTGAATATTTTATATGTTGATGAGTTGGTTTTTTAATTAATTTAAATATTTATTTTGGTTTATTCAGCTGGTGGCAAGTAGTTAAATTTATATTTTTTTTAGTTAAACATTTTTAATTAACAAAAAGTTAAGGTTGAAGTTTTTCTTCTCTATATTTTATTAATATTTTAAAAAAATTGGTAAAATAGTGGTACAAATGGAAAAATTATGATATTCTATGTTTTCAATTAAAAATCGATTTTTCATATATGATCACTTATATTTAATACCAAAATTCGATTTTTCATATGAAAATGATCTAAAACATAAATGTCTGTAAATAGTCGTCCAAATCGATTAAGGACGATCATCTGTGATCACTTATATTAAATACTAAAAATCGATTTTTCATATGAAAATTATCCAAAATATAAATGTGGCTATAAGTCGGTAAATAGTCGCCCAAATCGATAAAGGACGATCATATGTGATCACTTATATTTAATACTAAAAATCAATTTTTCATATGAAAATTATCCAAAATATAAAAGTGGCTATAAGTCGGTAAATTGTGGTCCAAATAGAAAAGGGACGATAATATGTAATCACTTATATTTTCAACCAAAAATTGATTTTTCATATGAAAATTAACTGATACTTATATAAAAGTGGCTATAAGTCTATATTACTTATATTTTCTACCAAATATCGATTTTTCATATGAAAATTATATAAAACATAAAAGTGGCTATAAGTCGGTAAATAGTAGTCCAAATCGATTAAGGACGATCATTTGTGATCACATATATTTAATACCAAAATGGATGAAAGTGGCTATAAGTCGGTATATAGTGGTCGAAATGACGATCATTTGTGATCATATTTTGCATATGAAATATTTTCTACCAAAAATCGATTTTTCATATAAAAATTATCTAAAATATAAAAGTGGCTAAATGTCGGTAAATAGTGGTCTAAATGGAAAAACGACGATCATCTGTGATCATATTTTATATGCAATAAAATATTTTCTACCAAAAATCAATTTTTCATATGAAAATCGACTGAAACATGAAAGTGGCTATAAGTAGGTAAATTGTGGCCCAAATGGAAAAAAAGACGATCATCTGTGATCATATTTTGCAAATGAAAATTTTAAAAGTTGCATATTTTTGAATCTAATTCTAAATCTAATTGTAATACCAAAAATTAACTTATCTAAACAAAAAAATTAGTTCGCAATAAATGTGGATCAAATTGGCCCTAATATTTGCATTTTGGTACAACTTTTAGTTTTACAAACTCAATAAATATGTAATAAAATCTTGATTTATTAACAAAACTATATGAAATTTTCAATGTTTTTTAGATTTTTCATTCTAAATAACAAAGTGTAAAAAAACTTGTAAAAAGCTGAAATGAAATCCCGCAATAAATCCCAAAAATGGTATTTTTACAATTTTGCTCATAAGATCCACATTTCCTTTGGGGCTGGAAAAATGCTTATATCAAGGTGCTTTCCAAGCTGCTTTCCGTTTTCTGATCCCAGCTTTGAGATTTTAGAACATGTGGCCCAATGTTGAAATTTTGATAAATAATAGGTAAATTTTCGAAGGGCGTAAGGCCGACATATTCGAAAAATAGAACATATTTTTTATACCAGAATGTTCTCCATGAAGATATCTTACAAGAAAACATAAAATTGTTATATGTTCTTAAAGAAAGTTTTCTTTTAATAAAAAAAAGAGTTGTCACCTTTTAACCCAAAAATCTGCAAAAATTTACTATTTTTTTAAATTTTAATTTAAAAATCGTTTATTTTTGGATTCATAATTGATATTGCTCTGATATTATTTATAATTTATCTGCCTAACTAAGAAAAAAATTCGACTCCATTTGGTCCAAAAGTACGCCCTATATTTTTAAAAAAGCGGACCAAGGTATGGCAAAATTTTCAAATTTAAATATTTAAATGCCTATAAATTGGAAATTATTAGAGATAAGTAGCACACGCAATAATGTTTTTTCAAGGCCTAGCCGAACGCTTTCCAAAGATATAAAAAGATTTGAAATCGGATGGGAAACAAAAAATGCACATGTTTCAAAATTTTACATGTTTTTAACCCTAATCTCTAATCTAATCTCAAATTTTATTCCGATCAGTCCAGACGTTTAGAAATTGCCAGATTTATTTCCAAAAAATTTCGATTCTGCCCCACTGAAAAAATAAGGATCATCTGTGAACACTCGTATTTTTAACCAAAAATCCCAAAGAGTTCGAATTTTCAAAAGGTACCAAATTTGTATAGGTGCCAAAAAAAGTACCAAAATTTTGTTTTTATATGTTCCAGAGAAAATACGTAGACGGTAAGAGACTGGTTATGTCACTTTAAAAAAAAACAATTTAAACTCTTCTTCACCAAGTAGTGTTTAGATTTTCATATACATATTCTATATATTTTAAATCCGCAACACTGTTGCATAAACAAATTATGCATAGTATTAGCGATTAATTTACATTTATATTCATTAAAAGTCAATTTTATTAATTGTAAAATATGTTTCATATACAGACGATTACAAGTACGATTATTTGATTCTTTTTAATTCTTCCAATAAAAATTATAATGGGACATCAATACTTTGTTGTTATTGTTGTTACTGTTGCTGTTGTTGTTCTTTTGAAAGAGGTGTGGACATTTGCTGCTTCCACTCGATTTTTCAGTTACATCAACTAAATTACATACAAACATACGAGTAGCTCGCACTAAGCTGTGCCGCCACCACCATTCTCTTCTTGTATGTCACGTTTACTGCATTTACTTTGAGGTCAATTATAAATATTGTGTTTAGTTCTATTCTATTTTTATTATTATTATAGCTGTTGTTGTTGTTTTTGTTATTTTTAAAACATTAATTATATTAATTGTTAAATTATATTATTTCGTGCAAAAAATCGTGTAGACATAAAGAACTTTAATAAGATTTTTTTTTTCTTTCATATTTGTGGTTTTTACATACTTACATACGTTTAACGGAAATTCTTGTTTAACGATCATAATTTGAAAAATTAAACTCTACAGGCGGATTTCATTGATGATAAATCAGAGAGGTTTTTATTTCTTTTTTTTTAAAAAAAGACATGCTTATAATGTAAGGTAATATAATGAGGATGACATAAGTGGTTCTCTCTGTGTGCTATTGGTGTTAAAAATACAATGTGAATAATGTTTAACAATATACTTGTCCATTCATTACCAATAAATGTTATTTGATCCCATGTTGTTAATAAAACTTGTCTACTTCTTGTCTATTCATAAAATGTTTAAAAATAAACGAGAAAACCAATATAATGGTCAAACTAAAGACATTTTTTCTATATTCTTTGAAATATTAACTCAAAAAAAAAAAAATTTGAACCCATATTTTTTTAAAATTTAAGAAAAATGCATTTTAAGAAATGATTTTTTCTTCAGGAATGAAAGTCAAATTCAAAAAGATATCAATCTTTGAATTACAAAAGATGAGAACATGTATGTTTTTTAAATATTAATAAAAGTTACTCATTTAATTCTAAACATAAAATAACTTGTGACAGATTGTTATAAAAATGTCAACGTATGAGTAATATTGGTCTATAATAAAAAGTATAGGCAATAATAATATACTCTGCATGGACGGAAAAATTATCAAGCTACAGGCCGTCCTTCCCGCTGGAATTTTTATTTGAATTGTAAAAAATGTTCTGCAAAATATTAGGAAACTTCGATCTTCAAACGATCTAAAGGCAACAAAAAACAAGTAAGAAAGTATGGTCGGTCAAGCCCGACCATATAATACCCTACACTAAGTAAAAGAGCAAAAAAAATTTTTCTTTTAAAATTTCAATAATTTATATTTTTGAGTGATTTTCGGAAGTGGGGTTATATGGGGGCTATGACCAATTATGGACCGATCACCATGAAATTAGGTCGTGTGATTTATGTCTATATCAAAGTTAACTATGTTGATTTTTGTGTGTTTACCAACATTTTTAAGTGATTTATGCACGTTAAAGTGATTTTCGGAAGCGGGTCTATATGGGAGCTATGACTAATTATGGACCGATCGTAACAAAATTTGGTGACATGAATTTTGTGTATATAAAACTTATTTGGAGCGGAATTTGTGGAGATACATATATAAATTAAAGATTTATGACCGATAAAGTCCAATTTCGGGAGGACATTTGTATGGGGGCTAGGTGAAATAGTGGACCGATTTCAGCCAGTTTCAATAGGCTTGGTCCTTGGGCCGAAGAAATAATATGTACCAAATTTGATCGAAATATCTTCAAAATTGCGACCTGTACTCTGCGCACAAGGTTTACATGGACAGCCAGCCAGCCGACCAGACGGACGGACGGACGGACGGACATCGCTTAATCGACTCAGAAAGTGATTCCAAGTCGATCGGTATACTTTAAGGTGGGTGTTAGACTAATATTTTTGGGCGTTACAAACTTCTGCACAAACGCATAATACCCTCCCCACTATGGTGGTGTAGGGTATAATAAGTAATTACCACGGACACCAAAATATGCAAATGCATGTTTTTCTGGTGATTCTAATGAGAACATGGATAAGATATTTACACATTTCAGAACTATTTAAGAATTTTGGCATCGATTTGTTAGTGCATATTTTTGCATATTTTATCCTTAAATGCATATTTTTGTGTTAAGAGCATATTTTTTGTCATATTTTTGCGTTTTTAGAGCATATTTTACTATTTAATAGCATATTTTGACTTTATCAAAAACAAATTTTGTCTTACTTATTTTTCGCTGTTGTGTTACAGGTTTTTACTTCCTTTGTTCAAAATTGAAAAATAGATGGCTCTTTTATACCCTTCATTGACCTATATCTGGATTACTAAGTCATTAATATAGACAGTATGGATATCTAATGATGGATATTTTAAAGTAGTTGGAATTTTTTTTTCACCAAAAAAAATTTTAAAAACCAAAAAAAAAATTTTAAAAACTAAATTTTTTTTTTAAATTTCCAAAAAAAAATTTAAATTTAAAAAATTTAAAGCAATTCGAAAATTCGAAAAAAAACTGAACAAAAAAATTTTTGTTCACCTAAAAATATTTACATACATTTTTTATTTTGATGTATAATTTGGTGAAGGGTATATAAGATTCGGCACAGCCGAATATAGCTCTCTTCCTTGTTTTAATATAAAATAAGCACTATTTTATTAACAGCGCCATCTAAATATCAAATTTTAGTTCTAATTCAAACTTAACCGTTCTAAGTGTTAAAGAAATATTGTCTTTTAAATTTGCTCCTATAACATCAGTTGATGTTGATGATGTATAAAAATTTTTTCAGATCCAATAGACAACTATTTTTATTTGAAAATTTAATAACTTTGTAATTTATTGCAATAATAACCTTAATTGAAGAAGTGACTTTATATTTATATAAAATATCATCAAAAGATGTATTTTTGGGGCCTTTTCATAGCTTAAGTTCCTATAGTTTTTATGTTGTATTTATTATACTTGTTTTAGTTAATGTTAATTTTGTTTATTTTATGTTACTTTACCTTTTTAGAAATGAATTGTATTGATTTTTTTAAATAAAAGTATATTTTTTGGTTAAAAATTATGTAAAAGTTTGTTTTTTTAAGAGCATATTTTTAAATTTTAAGAGCATATTTTAAAGTTTTTACTGCATATTTAAATCGCTTAAAACGCTTTTTTAGAGCATATTTCCGGTTTCCCTGGTAATTACCATTCTAACGAGATATAAAAGACAAAAATTAATTAAACATTTCTATTCAACCGATTCTTATATACATATATTAAAAAAAAAGTTTAACTAAAACAAAATTTATTGGTGAAAAAAATTTTCGAGAAAAAAAATTTTAAAAATTGGTAAAAATAATGAAGGTAAACAAAAATGTTGGCGAAAAAAAAATTTGGTGAAAAAGATTTTTGTTTCAAAAAAATTTTGCTGAAAAAATTGGGTGCAAACTCGAGGTAGACCCGATTTTTTACTTATATCTACGTCATTTGAGTGTCGATTATCTCGATTATAAATAGCAATTGAAGCTGGACCATTGATGTGTCAATCATGTATGTAGGTAAGTTATTTGTTGACTTCGGATAGTTGAATTTAACATACAGATGGATATATATGGCTATACCGACTCCGCTATCTATAACGATCCAGAATATGGAGTCGCAAGTGAAAACTAAGGAAATTACGCAATGACAAACTTATATACATATAAGTAGTGAGATCGAAAAAACTTGAACACACTTTTTTCCTTAAAACTTTTAACCTAAGTATTATTTGATTTTTTTTTTGATCAAGTTACCTTTGAAAAGTATGTCAGTTATTATGTTTTGGTGTTAATCTGATTAAAATGAGTGAAGAGAAAAAAGTACGTACTAAAATTATTCAATATTTTCAACAAAACCCAACTTGGTCCTACAAAAAGTTGGACAAACAATCAAAGGTCTGCCATCAAACTGATGTCCGTTGATAGAAAACCTGGTTCAGGTAGAAGGTATGGTCCACAGGATTTTTCTAAAGCCATTATATAGAAAGCATTTTCAAAAGAGCTCCCAACACATCCGGTAAGAAAGCAGTCCGGTTAGTACGAAAAGTTAAAGCCAATGCAGGTTTGAAAACATACAAGGCTCAAAAAGTTCCTGACAGGAACTCTGTTAAAAACTCTGCTGTATAATATAATAGATGACGAAACGTATGTTCTGCAAAAATTGTTCGCAGCTTCTGGGTCAATATTTTTATGTTGCTGATGCTCGAGGGAATGTTATAGAAAAGCAGACAATTTTCCCAAAAAGTTCTTGTTATTGCAAGCAATATGCAATTGCTGCAAAATAAGCCAAATATTTGCTACAAAGGGCTCTATAAATATCGAAATTTACATCGAGGAATGTTTACAAAAGAGGATGCTTCCATATTTTTGGCCGGATTTTGGCATCCTGTCACTATGGTAAGCAAGGTCTTGAGTGGTACAATAATAATAATGTGGTATTTGTACCAAGAGATGTAAATCCTCCAAACTGCCGTGAGCTAAGGCCAGTGAAGATATATTGGGCTCTTGTTAAAAGAGAATTGAAAAGCACAGAAAATATGTCCAAAAGTATGGTAGATTTTAAACGGAGATGTGGCAGAAAGCACAATAAAAACCTTAATGGAAGGATTTCCGGAAAAGGTTCATGAATTCATCTCTATTGATTAGAAATTTAAAAATAATATTTTTTGTAAGTTGCAATAATAATTTCAATCAAATAAAATAATCAAAGCTGTAGTCAAAGGGTATAAAAGTAGGTCAGTACCTTTCATAGTTTAGATTTGATGAAAATGCAGATTGATGCAATATTGGCACTCTTTTTAACACATTATATTTTACTTATTCCTAAATATATATATAATTCTAAATCATTTTATTAGTTATAAAAGTTAACAACGAAGTGCTACTAAAATGTATCAAAAGTGGTGAAACAAAATGCACATCTCCTAACACTGCACAGTGGTATGAGAATAAAAAAAGATGGAAATAAATCTGTAACTTCTAAACCCTTACGCCGATTTGAATGAAATTTCACATGTACAAAGAGGTAGTGTAGTCGAATTTAAGTTTTGAATTTGGACCTCATGAGCCCACCAGGAGCGGGACCAGGGGTTCGCAAAGTAGGACACCTCGGGTATGTTCAATTTTTAAAATGATCCTATTTCTTCGTTTGTGTTACGATTTAAAAAAAGCTATCAATTATCTCTTATAGCTTAGGAGATATTCGCATTTGAAAATTTAATTTTCAACATTTTTACCCACCCTACTCCAGTTTTTTGGTGACCACGGTTCCAAATATTCCCCGATTTTATCAATTTTTCTTTTATAGAATTAACAATAGATCTATATATCAAATAAAGAAAGAAGTGTTTAAAAATCATGGCTGAGTCCAAAGTTATATTCATTTGAATTTAAAAAAATAAAAAAGGCGATTTTTCGCAATTTTTGATACCCACGGGATCAGGTCCATTCAAAAAATGCCTATTTTTTATGTAAAATTCAACATTAGGGCAAAAATTCTCAAATCGCATACTCGATATCAAAATATAGTAACCTATTTTAGATGGCCCAATAAGTTCTTAATTATTTTGTAAAGGGTTCCGATAACCCCGTCCGTGGTATGGATATTGTAGCCAAAAAACGAAAAAATCCAATTTTTGGGATTTTTCAAGATTTTTTTTGGGAATTGCGGGATACTTGATAACAAATTTCAAAATTTGTTTTTATTTTTCCATTTTGAATAGAAAAATCTACATAACTGTGAAATTTTATTAAAAAATATTCATAATTAAAAATTTTATTTCAATTTGAAAAATTTTTATCTATGCAAAATTCAATAAAAAGCATTTTTTGTCATATTTTTCAAAAAAGTATTCCATGAATTTTTTAATTGTCAAAAGTTATATACATTTTTGAAAAATAAACAAAATCCTCTATCCATTGATATATAACATGTCTATCTTATGTTTTTTAAGTGTCAAATAAATTAGGGAAAACTAAACAACTCGCTGAGAATTTACCTAACATAGAAACTCATAAAAAAGCATGTTGCCTACATAACATTTTTATGAATGTAAATAACAGTGCTTAGAAGGACATTCATGAATGTTCAAATATTGGTGGTCTTCCAACGCCTATAGCATTCGCCGTAAATATTTTGGCATGATAGACAATAATCGTTCTTTTTCTTGTCCAGGATGGAGCTGCTGTCTTAATGATACCTGATAAAACGTACCTAACTTATGCATGTGGTCACTGATAACTCCCTTCTCGAGCAAAACTTATTTTTTATATAATTTTGGTACGCTGATCACAAATATGGCAATGTTTGAGTTTAAAATTACCATTGAATTCCTCAGAACATAAATATGAACATATACTGCCATGTTTATTCTTGTCCTGGATGGAGCGGAAGCCTTAATGATACCATATAAACCGTACCATGCCTATTATGTGCTCATAGTCTCCATGATACTCCTCTCCAGCAAATACACTTTTCTGTATATGTATGAAAAAGCTGTTGATTTAATATATGAGAGATGTATCAATTGGAAATTGATCCTGAAATTTGTGATGATAATACTGCAGCCGTTGATGAAGACCCAATCAGTCTTTCACAATAACGAACCATACAATCGGATAAATCCACAATGAAGAATGTCACGAAGATGAGTAAGAGTTAGAAGATAATCAATATGATGATAACATTTAGAAGATGATTCCATAAGCCCAACTGTGGTTGAAGCTTAAGCAGAAGAAACTTATCCGTACGAGGAGACGGCAAAGTGATGAATTTTTCGATGATATCAAGGAATTATAGGTGAATTGTAGTTTGTTACATAGTTATTATCCGGTCATGGTTTAGCAGCCAAGGTATTATCATCGCCATCTACAAATGAACTTAAACGAAACTGACTTTTTCACCAGTAAAATCTGCATTGATTTTAGAAGATTCTTCTGCTTCAGCTGCAGCCACTGTTTGGCTTGTGGAATCATCTTCTAAATTTTAATGTATTAATTTTACCACATTGTATATTTGATTATCATTGTATTGATTTAATTTTTTTATGATAAATAAAAAACATCTTCGCTACAAGAGTTTAAGTATAAACATGTAATTACATAAACTAAATTTGTTTACCAATTATATGTATACATTAATTAAATAATACATATTAATGTTAATTATCAAATATTATTTAATAGTACATAATATGTACTAAATATTAATAAGTACCTATATTTTCTTTAATAAATAGTTGTGTACAAAAGAAAATGCTTGTTTTAACGCAGAACGTCAGATGCTAATCAACAGAAATTTATTTAACCACAAAACAGGAAATGCACTTATTAAAGAACAAAAAAATAATAATATAAAAATAAAACAAACTCAACTAACTAAATAATGACATCATGGTTATATGGCACTACACTTTAACACTTTACATCCTACCACAAAAAGCAATATATATCTATCCTTATTTGTTATATCTCTTTCTTAATGACGTCATGACAGGGCGAAGTATACGACCCCAAACTCCTGCTTGCTATTGTATTTTTTCTTGCTCTCTGTCTGTCGCTCTTTCCAATTATTTAACTTCTCTTGTTGTTGACGTCATGAATGCACGTGTTTTATTGGAACACAAGAGTATGCATGAACAGTGGAAAATAAGAAAGGAGTCTACACAAGCAGAAAATGAAAGAAATAATAACATACATATGGGGGAAAAATACAAAATAATTTCCATTAACCGGCCGGCATGAAATGCTTAAACTTTAGTTTGGTAGTGTTTCAAATTATTCGATTCGAAGTGTAAATTAAATGATTATTTTTAATAGTTTTTATTCCAACATGTGGCAGTGTTTTTATGATGGTATATTACAATTTCAGATCTGGCCGCATATTCTGGGCGTTTTTCGGCAGAATATGCGTACCGTAAACTGTTCGTTTTACGGTAGAGTTTAGCTGTGATAGTCTGGCTAGATTTCAGCAGATCATAATAGATAGGACAGCTTTGGTCCCACCAAATACAGAGCACAACCTTAGAGCCATGGATATACATATGGCTTTGATGTTGATTCGGCTGGTTGGCCGGGCTTCACATACGATCGTCATTCAAGGTTTCTCAGCTTCAATTCAATTTCCTTGCTTTTGAATGATTCCTGCTGCTTGCAAACGTTTTGAAATTGCTAATTGAGTAGCTCCCAATGCTCTTGTTGAGATTGGCAACAAACTTCTTGGAGTAATGCCTCCATTTCTTGGTCTTCAAACTTTTTTGGCTGGCCTGGGCATTCTTTGTCTTCCGTGTCAAAATAACCACATATGACGCTTTGTTGGCATAAAATTCGGCACTTTCCGAAGCCACCAAATAACTTACATACACGATTCATACATCAATATCTCCGGAATTCTTCCGGCTCGGTTGCTATATAAAAATCGGTCCACAAATGGCTGATATATAAGGAAAAAACCAGGACAACCTCTATTTTTGACCTATATCTGGATTACTTAGTCATTAATATAGACAATATTGATATCTAATGATAGATATTTCAAAGACCTTTGCAACGACGTATATAAGACCATAGTTAGTTGGACCTACAATGGATCAAAATCGGAAAAAAAATTTTAACCCCAATTTTTTTTTCAGCAAAAAATTTTTTTTTAAATTTAAAATTTTTTTTTTAAATTTATTTTTTTTTAATATTTAAAAAACAAAAAAATTTTAAATAACAATTCGAAAATTTTTTTTTTCCAAAAAATTTAAAAAACAAATTTGGAAAAAAAATAATTTTTTTTACCTAAAAATATTTAAAATTTTTATTTTGAAGTTTAATTTGGTAAAGCGTATATAAGATTCGGCACAGCTGAATATAGCTCTCTTACTTGTTTTTTATTCGATTTAATCAGTACAAACGAATTTAACTACAATATCAAAAAGTATTCTATCTGTATCACAATATTTACTCCATTATTCTTAGCGCTGTACAGCAAATATGAAACGTCATTGTTATTAAGTCACAGCCATGGTCGGTCGTTACAAATTCAATCATGTACTTTGAGATATCTGTTATTGCTATATAGTGCGCAGGTCTTTTTAATATAAAAATTATTAAAAGGGTTAAAAAAGCTTTTTACTCGTATTATTTTAAGAAAAAAAGAGCAATGAAAATATTTTATTTACACACTTACTAAAGAAAGCTTGTGTGGGTTTGTTTTTCTACTCTCATTTTTTCCACAGATGACTCAAATGTACTCGACTATCACCCCATTTATAGCCCCTTGCTATGACGTCCTGGATTTTTTGTAGATATTTTAGTTTATACAGCTACTGATAGCTAGCTAGCTACTACTACTCCCACCACCACAGTTGCTTTAGGAAGCCTATTATAAAAATAAAAACATGCTGATAAACCCCACAATTTTCCTTTCTCATTTTTACGAAAAATATAAAAGTGAAAACTGCCAACTAATGACGTCATTACTTGCATGTAACCTAAGTTCTCATACTCTCCTACAAATCAAATCAAGTGGACTGAAATCGGCCACTAAAACAATCAACCCAACCAGCCAGACAATTTATAGCCAGCCAAGTAAGCGTGTAATTATGTTTGTGAATATGTTTGTAAGTATGTATTATTCATTGTTGTAGTTGCGCTATTTTTGTTATTGTTGGCGTCTCAGTGATGTCGGTGGGTCGGTCTAATGAAACAGATAAATACTACTAATTTGTACTTAATTAATATGAAAACTAAAGATAATTATCAAAAGTAAATCTTATGTTGAGTTGTACGAGTCGAAAGAAAACTTTTAATAACGAAAAGAACAGGCAAGTGCCAGGTTACTCATACGTCTTGTTGGGTGACTGTTTATGTGTGCATACAGTTGTGGTCATGAAATGAGCAATATTTAAGCATAGGGAGGAAAAATAATTTTCTACAAAGCAGAGTGTAAGACTTGGAACATATCTATAGATATACTTTTATATATTAGAAGTTTCTAGGAAATTTTAAATTTGTTTTGGAGGATCAAACCACTTGTCGTTGATGTCCATATTCTCCAATTCAGGTCAAAAAAAGTTGGTAATCATCGACCTATAGCGATCGCCATTGATGGTAATGGCCTGGACAACGTCGTTCTCAAAGAAATGTGGACCGACGATGCCGCCAGCCCAAAATCCACCTCAAACTATGACTTTTTGGGGATTCATTGGACGTTCTTGGATCTCATATGAATTGGTATCATCCCAAATTCGACAATTTTGAAGTACCCATTAATCTAGAAATCGGCCTCACCGTTAAATTGGTGAAGCGCGCGGAACGTTGTCCGAACAGAACACCCATTTTGATAAAACAATTTTTGTTTATTCCCACGTGTTGTTGAACGCTAAAACGCGAAAACCGTCCATGGTGATTTGACAAAATTACTTGAATAAATGACAGACAATTATACAGATGTAGCTTCAACAATATGGCCGCTATCAAGTGTCAAAGTTCGGAAATCCTTATTGGAAGACCGTTTTTGAATTTTAGGGACTTAAAAAAAGATAAAGAATTTAAAAATATCCTCAAAGCAAGGATATCTATGTTATTTGTGTCGAGTATTAACCTGATAACTTTATTTATAAGAGATTTATGTTTATTTAAGTGATTTTAGGAATTGGACTTTATATGGGGGCTATGGACTGATTTAATTTTACATGAAACTTTGAATTTTGTGTGGATACTAATCTGCTATAGGCATTAAGAAATCGTAGAGTCATATTCCGGAAAGAAATGTGTACGGAAAGAAATTTTTAGCTTTTGTTTTGAAATATTTGTACGATATAAATTTATTCAAGTACTTGTCATTGTTAGATATGGCCTTCACCCATATTTCTTTTGTTTTGAAATATTTGTACGATATAAATTTATTCAAATACTTGTCATTGTTAGATATGGCCTTCACCCATATTTCTGGCAAAAAAAAACTGATTCCGAGCAAAAAAAACTGCTCATATTTTGAGGCCAAGAACGAATCAAGCTAATATCGGATACTCTGTTACAAAGTGAATAGTATCCCAAAGGGAGTATTCTGCATCGATCGAAACCAATTGCAGTCGACTAGGCACGGCCTCTACTATAAAGAGGGTTAGGCAAAGCCTCCCAACTACTTCATTCAGTTGTGTTCAGTAAAGGTTCCCTGCGATGGTCTGATCAGATTTCCACACCAAATACAGAGAATTACCTTAGCGTCATGGATATTTGGGTTTAGTGTTGATTCGGCTGGTTGGCTGGGCTTCAAATATGATCTCTTACGCTGCGGGTTATCGTAATGGATCCAATTTTCATCGTAAGTAATGAATCTGTCCAAAAATTAATTTCTTTTATAGCGTTCAAGCATAATTTCGGACATGCAAAATCGTCTTTCTATGTCTTTCAATTCATATGTTACCCAATTTCCCTGCTTTTGGATGAATCCGGCTGCTCGCAAATGTTTTGGAATTGCTGCTTGAGTAGCCTCCAATGATTTTCCAAGCTACTATTGAGTTTGACAACAATCTACATGTAGTAGTGCCTTCAATTCTTGGTCTTAAAACTTTGTTGGCTGACGTGGTTGATCTTTGTAATTCACCACTTCTGAAATAAACCATCATTCGCACTTTTAAACCGATTTGAAACCGATTCACCATGAGCTTTTATGATCAATCGGTTTACTTCAGTGGCACATTTTTTAAAATTAAATCATATGGCGCTTTGTTGGCACAACATTCGACATTTTCGAAGCAAAAAAAAAACTTTGTTGTTTACACTATAATGTTTAATGTATAATGAAAATAAATGACAGATGTGTATCTTTCAAAATGACATATAAGTTATTACCTATGCTGACTGAACTGCTATTTTATTACACACCCCTGCTGTTAATCTGTTTCTTGTCTTGCAAACATATTTCAACTTCCAAACTCATTCACTCATACTATTTATGCAAGTGTAAGCCTGTATCAGAGTAACTTTTTAGCTGTTTTTAAATTAAACAACCCCGTTTGGTTGAAATGTTAAATGAAAACAGAAAAAAAAAAAAATTGTAATTTATTTGCTGATATTTCTGTTACAGTTTTTTATTCGCAAAATTTTAAATGTACTTCTTGTCTTGGTTTTTATGGCAGTGATTTTTTTTTGCTAGCTGCTACTTATATATGTATATTTCTTATTTTTTTTATTACAGTTTAGTTAAGTTTTCTGTTATTATTGCTATTTTGTTGTTGTTGTAGTTGTTATTATTTTATATACGAGTACGTTACCGAATGACTACTACTGCTACTACTACTAATGGCAGCAAAAAGGAAGGAATGAAGTCATGGCTGAAGTTGAATTGAGTTTAATGTCAATGTCAATTGCATTGCTATGCAGTGCAGGTTATGGTCTCTATGTGTGTTTTTGTTATTGTTTACAAGAAGTACGGAAGAAATTTAAGTGTGTGTGTTTGTATCTATGAGAGAGTGTGTGAATATTTTTTTCTTTTTTTGTAACCGTAAGCCTGCCTATGAATGAAGTCATAGTTATAGTGTAGTGTGTAGTTTGTTTGTTTTTTTTTTGCTTTCGCATTACTATTTGCAAGTTTTCTTTACATATGTATATTGGGGCGAGGCATTGTTTTAATTAAAAAAATAAAGTTATTTAATGCATTTTTTATCGCTTTTTATTTCGTTTAGTTTCATTTTAGTTTTGCTGTTTTGTGCCCTACATTAAGGAAGTATGCATAGTTTGTAGGAACTTGCATTTGTCTATTAAGGGAGAGGAAATTTAGTATACTCATCATCACCGATCGTGACAAATTTCATGTCAAAGTTCTTGGTTTGACAACAAAGAAATTCCAGTAGTAACATCTAGAACAAACAGACAAAGAATTGGAGGCATTACTCCATGAAAATTGTTGTCAAACTCAACAAGAGCATGAAAATCATTGGGAGCTGCTCTAGCAGCAATTCCAAAATATATGCGAGCAGCAGGATTCATCCAAAAGCAGGGAAATTGGATAACATATGAATTGAGAGACCTAGAAAGACGATTTTACATGTCCGAAATGATGCTTGAACGCTATAAAGAAAATAATTTTTGCATCGAATCATTACATACGATGAAGAGAAGAGGTGTAAGAGATCGTATGAGATGCCCGGCGAACCAGCCGAATAGATACCAAAGCCAAATATCCATGGCGCTAGTCCAGACTCTACCCCGTCCGACTACTATTTGTTTCGATCGATGCAGAACACATTGGATACGCTTCACTTCAAAACAGAATATCCTAAATGGCCTTGACTCTGATTGGTTCCGAATCCAGAAATATGGAAAAAGGTCATAGCTAACAATGGCCAATACTTTGAATAAATTTATATTGTGCAAATGTTTCAAAATAAAAGCTAAACATTTTAAAAAATTCCGCATTTTTAAGTCATACAGCCAATATATAAAACGTATTTGTTGAGAAATTTGTGTGTACAGCCGAATCATATAGAAATATCTTAAAAATTGCGACCTATTCTTAGCCTACAATTTTACATGGACAGCCAGCCAGACGGACGGACGGCCAGACTCAGGAAGTGATTCGATCGGTATATTAATATTTTTGGTCGTTAGAAACATAAGCACAAATGTATAAAAAATTTTACATTTTCAAAAATCGAATAAACGATAAAATGAATGAATTAACCCTCTAACCAGCAAGAGTGCCTCAAGGCATGCATTACAAAACACCAATTATCTCAAAAAGTAATAACAATATTTTTTTTTAAATTTAACTGTGATTTTAGTTAGAGATTTGTTAACATTTCCTTCGAAGTTCGAAATGCATTCTGACTTTTAGTTTTTGTTCTGTCAGCTGTTTTGTGAGTGATGTCATAATTTTACCACGTGAAATTTTGTGTGTCAACTTTTTTTTTTATTTAAAAAAACAAAGTTTTAGTAACTTTTAGTCGCCCGATCTATTCGAAATATTTTTTATTACTTAATTTTTATTAGTTTTTCAATAAAATCGTATCATAATTATTGTTTTTTACACCTAATCCGGCAACAATGCCCAGCGGCACTCTTCACCTTTTTACACCTGGTTCCTAAACATAATTTGCAAATTAGTTTCTGATGGCTGTTCTGAGTTTATTGGGTCATAATTACCCGAAAAAAAATATTCGACAACTTTTTTTTAGCTTTTTAAAGTTTTGGGTTAGAGGGTTAAAAATCACAATTTTAACTATTATGTATTAGCCTGGGTACTAATTTAAAATTGGCAGATTTTAGATACATGCAACTTACTGAAATTAAATATTAGAAAATAGGCTATGAAGTGTTTTTTTTTTTGATATAGAAATGCCAAAGATACATATAATCAAAAATCGTAGAGTATTCTGTGGTCGGTTTTGCCCTACACCTCTGTCTTACTTCTATTTATTTCCATTATTTCTTACAAATGTTATTGTTGCCATGTAAAAATAACAAAAAATAACTTTTTTTTAATGCGGCTTGCTAACAAAGTCTGCTTTTTTTTAAATAGATTGTTTTTTTTTGTAGCATTTTATGAATTTAATAATAGAGTGTTTCTATTTTCACAGTGACAGTGGTATTTTTGCTGCAGTTTTGCCATAAAGACTCATATTTTTAGAAGTCACTAGACAAACGACGTTTTGAATAAACGCCAGGTTAAAAATAATTTTTGCTATATTTTCAAATGACAGTGGTATTTTTGTCTCAAAAATAACATACTGCAGTTCTATAAATGTTTGCAAGCAATTTTGGAAATTGCTAGACTAGGGTGTATGTAAATGAGTTTTAAGCTAAAAATATTTTCATTTGGAATATTTTTAGAGGTCAACTGTGTAAAGTTATTAGTTCTCGAAGTTTTTGGTGATTTGTATGAGTTGATATTTTTTGTTTTAAATTAATTTTTATGTTCTATTTTGAGTTTAGTTTTAAATGACAGTGGTATTTTTGTAGAAATATATTATGCAAATTTATAACGATGGTATTTTGGAAAATTCTAGAAATATTTAGATTATTGGTCAATTCACAAGGTCTCTTATCATGATATATTGTCCTAATATTTCACAATGGTTTTCAAGCAAAAAAATGTCCTAAAATAATACTACTCTGTATGCTATGTTTATTGTATTATCGTAACCAATCTGCGCCGAATGCCTAAGAGTCGGTTAAGCCGAGCCGCCGAGTCGTAATATATTAGGACATTATGAAAATATGACTGCTAAAAGACCTTGTGAATTGACCATATGTTTCAAGATGGCTCTACAGGCGACCTTGAAATTAAAAGACATAAGTAGCGATAAATGGACGTGAATTGCGGTTGAATACTCAGACCAAAAAGAAGGCGTGTCAGATTAAAAATACCATGACACAATGGCCAGTAGCAACTATTGAATTATTGAACAGCTACTAGAGATACTACTTTCAATCTTTTTTGAATCAAATACACACAGTTTTAATTCACGGTTATGAAACGACACCATAATTTGGGTGTTTTGCAGCGCCCTATTTGGAGAAGAAAAGTACAAAGAATTTATTGTCTCTTGGTAGAAATCGGATACGAATAGAAATAGTTACTGTGCATTATATGATTGTACATATGTCGACCGTATTAGTTATGTACGCAACAACTATTGCAGAAATTGTAGATGAAGAATCGGCACAACACCTTCTATATGACTGAACCGCTCTACAGGAGCATAGACTAAGATAACTTGATACAAAGATGGGTCACTGATGAATCTGATCAAATTAGCCGAAAGATTCTAAGATTCATAGAGAAAACACATAGAGCGGAAACTCTCCTGTCAAAGACCTAATTCAGTTGTCAAAAACCTAAGTGGTGAGAATGTATTAGTAAAAAAAACTATGTGAAAACAAAAACAACAGTCGTATGTGTAACTTTTTTGAGCAATTTTATTGTTTGAGTTTTTTTCGAGTTTCAGCTCTATGTTCTCTATGCCTTAAACCATTGGAATTTACTCATTCGCAGTTTGTTCGAAAAGTTTTAACAGAAAGTCGTTCATTACTTAAAAGGAAATCGGATAAAAAATTTCCATTTAAAAGACTTACAAGAAATGAAATTTTCTCGGTTCTATCAATAGAATATCAGTTGATAAAGAAGAATTTCGGTTGAAGAATCCAAACTTTTATTACCTCTTCTAAAACTGTAAAATTCTGTCACTAAGGTAGAATCATTCGATTGGCAACAAATTCGGTTGCTATTACGAATCTGTTTTCTCTGTGTAAGCATAATTCTTCGGCTTTTTAATGTTGACAGTCGAATCAAAAAAGCAAGTCGAAGCAAGAATATACTTGTGGACAGATTCGATAAAATCAATGTAAACATCTGTCTTACAACAGACGTAAATAATCTTTAACCCTCTAAACCGCAAACGTTAAAAAGCTAAAGAAAGTTGTCGACAAAATTTTTTTAGGGTAATTATGACCTAATAAACTCAGAACAACCATCAGAAACTAATTTTCAAATTAAGTTTAGGAACCAGTACCGCAATTCTGTAACTTTTTATACTTTCCTACCGATGTCGTTAAGTAACGAAAAATATCGGTTGCTTTATCGAATTTAATATTCACTATTTGAAGTTAACGATATCTCTCGGTAATACATTTTAACGACGAATATAGTTAAAAATATAAATGTCAATATTTTTAAAATTAAAAAATCATAGAAATATTCAGAATTTTTTCTTGTTTGCAGATAAATTCGTAGTCGTGTGAACAAATAATCGCATTTTATATAAAAATCAAGCATCAGCTCACCCAAATATATTCGCGAAACCTACTGAAAACAAAAGAACAAGAGTTTTTTTCTAAAAATAAAAGTAACCCAGTGTAATACATATGTATGTCTATGCCACCACAAGTGATCATTGATTCAGAATTTAGATATGTGTTGTTATAAGGACAGTCGACAAATTCAGATGAATTTCCTTCTTAGAATACGGTCTTGTATAAGTTTATACTCGTATCACATAGCCAAATGTGGTTTAAAATGCTCACTAGGAAATTTGAATATAGGGATACACATTATACACTCCAGAAATGTGTTAATTATAAAATAGTTGACCAACCGTACTTTCAAAAAACAACTTATTTCGAATATTTATATTACAAAACTAACTCCTAAACAATTATCGTTATGGCTTAACTAGAACATTTTATTTGTCGTTAACCTACCGACAAATTTCGTTATCTACCGGCTATTTTTAACGAAAATAATCGGTAAAATTTAATTCGGAATATCTCTTAACGATAAATATTGTTAACTAACGAATTTTGATTACTTTTGATGACAAAATTTTGTCGTTAAAAAGTTACAGAATTGCGGTACAGGTGCAGTTTAGGTGTAAAAATCAATAATTATAATACGATTTTATTGAAAATCTAATGAAAAATAACTAATAACAAATATTTCGAATAGATCGGGCGACTAAAAGTTAGTAAAACTTTGACATTTTTTTTTAAAAAAAAGTGACACACAAAATTTCACGTGCAAAAATTATGACAACACTTACAAAACAGCTGACAGAACAAAAACTAAAACTCAGAATGCATTTCGATCTTCTAGGGAAATGTTAACAAAAGTTACAGTTGAATTTAAAAAACAAGTAAGAAAAAACAGTAAAGAAAGAGATATGAAAATGTGTTTTCTTTTTTTTTGGAGGGACTGCTCTTAATTCTCTACGAGAAATAAAATTGTTTTCATTATTCATTACAACTTCGACATAATTTAAAATTGTAACAGAGTTAGAGTTGATGACATCATATTCAGCCGTGGTAGGATTTCGTGATGAGGTTGTACCAGAATTACTTAAATCAATACAGTTGACAGAAATATTCAAAAACAATGTTGATCTTAAAACCTAAAAGCCCAGTAAATGTTTGCAGATGTTAAAGTTTAATGACTAATAAATATGGAAATCTTTAAATTTAAATCAGCTCAATATACAATTTATGTAAAATTCATACTAAATTACTTTAATGTGTCATTACTTTAAATTTTTTGCATTTAATTGTTGTATTTTTAAAAGGCGGGAGTAAATGTCCTTGAACTATACGTATGTGGAAAAAATGCTAGTTTAAGTTCTAGGACATTTGTTATACACACAAACTCACATGGCAACATCCCAGCGGGAAAAAGATGTAGTAAAGAGGCCTTCCTAAAAGGCCTAATTTTGCAGACACAAGGACAACCAGACGCATTGAAAAATCGTTTAAATTTTACAGGCTTTGCATAATCGATTCTGTTGCGCTGAATGCCTTCTTAAGAAGGCCTTCTACTCGCAGAAAAAAATATAGTTGTGCATGTTTACAGTAACCATTTCAACATTTTTAAAAGTTTTTTAACAATATTATAGTTACAGTAACTATTTACATGATTGTGGTAACCATAATATGGTTAACTTACGATTTACATGATTGTGTCAATCATATATATGGTTACAGTAAACAAGTATATGTTTATGATAACCATTTTTATGATGAATCATCTTTATTGATCATAACAATGGTTGTCACAAATATATACATACTTGTTTACTGTAACCATATATATGATTGATACAATCATGTGAATCATAAGTTAACCATATTATGGTTACCACAATCATGTAAATAGTTTTCTATGGATTTTTGAATGTGTATGAAAGTTTCTAGAATCCCTTCCAGAACATCTTCTAATTGAAGGCAAAGTTAAATGAGTATCGGATCTTATTAAATGTATAAATAGGTATTTTAGAAGGCCTACAAAGTGAAGACCTAATAATTTTTCCCGCTGGGATATAGATTAGTGAATATGTATCTGTGTATGTATATGAAAACTCGTATACACATATTCCTAACGGCAAAAAAATTAGCTAAAGAAAAAAACCAAAAAAAGCAACAAACACTCGCTTTGTTAAAGTTACTTCTGTAACCTTCGGGAAAATATTTGCAAACTGTTTTGCCAGTAATATATTTTTGTCTTTTTAGATTTTTCATATTTAACATAAAAATATTCCATGATTACTCTAAAGTAAGTCTTTAAAGCCTTATATGGGAGAAGTCAACTCAAAAAGTTTGTTACACTTATGACAGTAATTTTAAGAAATATATGGGGCATTTCATGTCAAGTGAGTCAACTTTTGAAATCGATGTCTTCCGATCGGGATGAAATTTGCATCAAGGAATGGACCTAAGCTTTCCTTTGGACAAAAAAAAATTATAAACATTTTTTCAAAAAAAAAAGTAAAAAAATTTATGTCTTGAGTTACAAAATATTTATTTTGATAGATATCCCACTCGCATCCCACTAAGCGACCAAAAGCGTCTTCAAGGAAAATATCTCTGCTTTTGGTTGAGCTAAAAAAATATTAAAAAGGGTCCAGTTTTTTAAAAAAAATAGTCAACAAAGTTTTTGATTTTGCAAAAAAAGTCAAAAATTGTGTGTTTTGACTTACAAAATATTTATTTTGATAGATATCCCACTCGCATGCCATTAAGCTTTGTTTTAAGAAAAAATAAAAATAAAAAAGTTCCCATTTTGAAAAAAGGTCAAAAAAGTTTTTGATTTCGGAAAAAAAATATTAAAATTTTTTTTATTTTTTTTTAAGTATTTTTTTTCGAAAGATTGAAAAAAAACTATGTAAACTATTTGGGACACATTTAGCTAAGAACAATAGGTAATAAGTTACATGGATAAGAAAAAAACACTTCTCTAACTCAGAGAGTTCTCGACCCATCTTGTTGAAAAATTGTGTCTGAGTTACTATCCAATAGAACTAACTTTGGTGCAAATTTCATATCGATCGGAAGACATCGATTTCAAAAGTTGGTTCACTTGACATGAAATGCCGCATATAAACCAGTAAACATCATTTAAAACATGTCCTTCAATTTTGTAATGTTTTCAATCAGAAAAAAGTTGTTATGAATTTATTACTTTCCCTTTTTATTTTATTGAAATTCACCACACCATTTCAAATCTGTAGTTTTAAAATTAATCTGTTTCTATCATATAACTGATTCGATTGAATAATGAAATTTGAAATAAAGTAATCAATTAGCTTTCAAAGAAGGATTTTAAATAATTCTCCTTCTTTAAAGTTTGTTTTAACTTAAATTCTTTAATATTGGTTACACTTGAACACTTTGTACATTTGCTAAATGTCCTTCTCTACTATTCGGTTTGGGTGTAAATAGTGTCATTGCTTTTTGCACTTGATACACAAAAATTCAATGTCAAACTTATTTACATGTATAGTTATGTAAACAAACAAACAAATAAACCTACATACATACACAAAAATAATATCCTTAAGTAGGTTTATACAACATATACACGCAGAGAAAAAATATAATTGGGCATGGTTACTGTAACCATTTAAATAGTGTTACAAGATTTTTAACAATATTATAGTCACAGTAACTATTTACATGATTGTGGTAACCATAATATGGTTAATTTATGATTCACATGATTGTCTCAACCATATATATGGTTACAGTAAACATATATATGTTTGTGGCAACCATATTTATGATGAATAATTTTATCATAATATGTTGTTCTCAGATTATGATAAGCTTTAAGCCGAGAGCAACATAATATGATAAGTCCTTCATCATATGAATGGTTGTCACAAACATATATTTGTTTACAGTAACCATATATGTATATGGTTGATACAATCATGTGAATCGTAAATTAACCATATTATGGTTACCACAATCATGTAAATGGTTACTGTAACTATAATATAGTTAAAAAACTTGTAACAATATTGAAATGGTTACAGTAACCATGCCCAACTATATTTTTTCTCTGCGTGTACTTATGGATTATTAGGCTTATAACAATTTTGAATCGAAAAACTTATAGGGAACCATTACTATGGGCTATACGGCTATGTTACGTTATTTTTGATATTTGCAAATAGTTATATCCCTAATTTACATTCAAAATCATGAATATAAAAATAAGCAAACATCTTATAAAATCGTATCTTTTATTTGTGTTCTAGTGCGTAAATTTTTTGTTCGTATGGCTTGCAGAAGTTTTGCCTACATTATTACATCATGATGTGGGAAGTGTATTAAGTTTGGCATATAATTTGATTAGATTTTTTTTTTTTTGAAAAAAAAACCTTATTCAGTTACAAGATGATACTTATTTACACTCGCTCTATAGTGAATATGGGAAAACATCGAATCACCATACGAGGTTTTAGAAAATGTGATGACCTATTTTCCTTTATTTTCTAATCGGCGAAAAAGGGTTTTAAGTCGAACAACAAAAAAACGAGTTAAAGATATAATCGCGCAAAGAGTGCAGCTGTATATGAGCTCCGCTTTAACAGAACTAATAATAAAGAAGTGGCCACTTAAAATCGGTACGCACTGTTATTTACATATGTTTTTAAGAACAAATCTACCGTTATTCTAAAATGAATTGCAAGTCATTATGTTTAGTCTTAAACAGTGTAGACACAATGCACAGAAAAAAGAAATTCATAATTGGAATGAATTTTGTAATAAATATTATTAATCGAACTTGACTTTATTTTCCCAAACATATTTCATTCAAAATAAGAACATGTTCATAAATATTATAAAATTTTACATGACGGAAATTTTTGCTATTTTTACTTAATTTTTTTAATAAATTGCATTATAATTGTATTATATAATGAATTAGTGCAAGAATATTTGCATAATAGCCATATATTGGCCAATATTTTAAGATAAAAAGGAGAATATCTGAAACTTAAAAATTATCATTGAACATAATAAAACATTCATAAATATAAAAGCATTTCATCCTCTTAAATCAATTTAATCATTTTCGCGCTTTTTATATCATTTTGTAGCTGAAAATCATAAAAAAACTAAAAATTTTCCATGAAAAATTTCAAATATTTTTGAACAACATAAAAATAAAAATGAAATTGAAATTATATTTTTCAAGCCTTCTAGATTTTATTTCAAAACATAAAATATTAAAAAAATCATACTATTTAAGAAATTATTTATAAATGTTATGAATTGAAATCAATGAATTCGAATCATAATATTTATGTTGAAACTTTTTTCTGTGTGGAAAAAGAAGCAGAGAAAAAATTTTGCACAAACATGTAGAAAATCCGACTTTGTCGGGTTATGAGATAGCCAAAATCTAATTTTCGGTAGATATCAGATCAAAAATTTTACGTCTCGGCAGCTCGAGGTTGTGTGGCCTTTAAATATGGATACGTAAAATTGAACAAAAATATTATCCGTAGCTGCGGTTTGAAGAGTCAAGCTTTTCAGACATGTTTTTTAAAGAATTTTCAAAGTTATATATAAAAAGATAGTTTGGAAAAGTGATTACTGTCATTTATAAGACATCAAACATCTGATACAAAGTTTTAGCCACGTTGTCATTACTCAAATACACCTATGAATTGGTATAATGAGAATAATATTGATGTTATACCAAAACACATCAATTCACCAAATTGCCCAAATCTTCGTCCAATCGAGATATATTGGGCAGTTGTTAGACGTAAAGTGAAAAAGAGTGCAGGTACCGTAAGGAACCAGATTTTGATGAGAATAAAGTGGAATAACGGTAGAAGTGGGAAGAAAAGTTGTGCAGCTATTAATGGAAGGCATAAGAAGAAAAGCCAGAAAATTTATTCGCAATAAAGACACATAAACATAATTAAATTCATCGAATATTATACTATATCCGACTCTGATTTATAATGTCTTACTATATTTCTCTTAAAAATGGCTCATCACTAGGGTTGTTTTTCGAATAAAAATTATTCGTATAATCGAGGAACAACATTATTTTTATTCGCATGAATAACATTTTTTTAAATTTTTAAGTAAAATTATAAATTTTGTTAGACGTATCTCCACATAATTATTGATAACTCAAAAAGGGTTAGTCCAATGTTATTAAAATAAACTGAGATTTACATAAATTTTAATCCGCTTATATATTGCTTTTCAATCGACTCAGAAGTTTCGTTATAAGTTATAATAACAAATTGAAGTAAAAAATATATTTTTTACGTGAAAATAGCAAAATTTTTTGTTTTAAAAAACTCATTAAAAATCGAAAACGGAAGAAATTTTTAGGTTTATTGCTTTATTGCAAAGCCACATATAATAGCAACAAAATGAGTTACCGATCATAAAAATCAATTGATTCTTTTCGAATATATTCACATTCGAATATATTCATTTTCACAAAATTGTATGTGCGGTTGCTATTTAAAATCGGCAGAGATGGATTACTATGTCATTAATATAAACAATATGGATATCTAATGATAGATATTTCAAAGACCAACGGCATATATAGGGCCACAGTAAGTCGGACCTACAATGGGTCAAAATCGGGACAAATATTATATAACCCAACTTTTTTTTCACTCCAAAAAACTGAATAAACAATTTTGAAAAAAATTAAAAAAGAAATTTTAAACTTTTTGTTTGCTATAAAATTTTTTCAATAATAAAAAAAAAAAAAAAATTAATATTTTTGATTTTATTTACCTAAAAATACTTAAAATTTTTATTTTAAAGTACAATTCGTTTCTAACACTTCAAAAAATTTATCGTAGAACCAAAAATTATATATATTATGGGTCCTGGTAATATTATAAGACGATCTAGCTATGTTCGTCTGTATGTGCGTAGAAGAACGTAGGGGGATAAAATTTCCCAAATATTCTTTGTTGAACAGATATATGGTATTGAAAATGTGTAAAGTAAAATGGGTCAAGTAGAACCAGAGTTATAGACAAATATGTGAGACAACTTCCAAAATATTTACTTGATGTAAATATATTGGAAATAATATCAATTTTTTTGTCGTTTTATGTAACAAATTAATATAATTGCATTTTGCAAAGTGGAAAAACAATTTATTATTCTTTGTAAATAAATGTTTGTTACAATAAAATTAATTTAAACTTTTTTTTTTTTGATTTTTCCTGTTCATATTTGAGGATTTTTTGTGCATATTTAAACTTGCCCTGATCATCACATACAAAATTGTCTTAATTAAATCATTTCAGGACCTTAAATTATTGAAAGTCTATAAAGACTCATGATGGTTTTTATGAAAATTGGCACCTTTTTGAATAGCTTATATTTTTACCTAATTTTACATTGATTTTATTTTAAATTTATACTTGATGAATTCGAAATTTATTATCACAATACTAATGAATATCATAACAACTAAATTTTTATAATTTAAATTTTGTTCAAGCATTTTATTGAATTTTATTGAGCCTAACAAGTTAATAAAATTAACTTGCCCAAATTTGTCACAAATTAAATTTATTCTTAGGAGTATCACTCCATTTAACTTGTTGTTTTTTGTTTTGCAGTAAATTTTCCTTTAAATTTCCCTATCGATTTGTTGCCATTAGCCAGCCAGCCAGCCAACCAACTGCGAATCATGAGTATTAAATCAGTTTTGTGCATGTATTTAGATTCATTTTTCCAAAGCTTTCCTTAAATTTTATAGTAAATATATTTTTGTGTGTATTGTATATACTTTTATGTATATCATACATACATATAAATAATTACGCAATCAATTTATTGATTTACCTCAAACTACATTTAATATGTTTTTATACCGACCTTAAACAGACGTAATAAATAACACAAAATTAAAGACGTCATGTGTAAAATGTTTGGTATTGCGTGTCTTTGACCTGTGAAAATTAATAAAAAAAAACTAAAATAATAATCAAAAATTGATATGCAGGTGCTTATTCATGTTGCCTGAACCATTTTTTTAATTAAATTGCACATAAATATTAAATTCAATTGCATTAATATTGAACAAAATTTAGTATTTATGAAAAGTTTTGTTAAGGCCTGTCATTTAATAGTACAACAGGAATAAGGAAATTTAACAAATTATAAAAAGGCTTTAAAGATTCTAAAAAATCCAACATATTTTCAAAATTCAAATATACTTTTTTACTCTATATTTTATACTTTTAGTGTGATCTTTAACTATACCAAATCAAAGGCCCTTATTACTATTTACTATTACTATATTTATATATTTAAAAATAAATTTTCTTAAATTTCTCACGTCAGCCAAAATAACAACGTTTGTGTTTTGTTTTGAAATATTGCCATACAATTTGGATATTAATAGTAATAGTCAAAAATAATGGCATAAATTCACAGCAATTCACCTGCAGGGTTTGATTTAAAACTTACACCATATTTTTGTTTTATTTGAAAGCCAAAAAATAAAATATATATTTTGTATTGCAGTTAGTTTTGTGTAGCCCATAAATTTTAGATGTACAATTCAAGTAGATGTACGGACAGACAATCGCAAATGCTTAAACATTCATTGAATTGGGCATGTGTTTTGCAACTACCAAAAATAAGGTTTTCTCAAAAATGATAACGAAGCTCTGCTTAACCATGCATTCAAAATTATGTTTAAAATTTTGTGTTTAACACAACACTTGCAAGTATCACTCTATTATTTTAGTTTTGTTTTGTTGTGATCGCAATGAAGTTTTTCTTTGTGATAACGAGATCATTAGTGAACTGAACTAAATTGATTGGTTTTAAAAATGCCTAACTATTAAGTAAATTAAATTTCTTTGAGAGCTTTTTAGAGTTTTCTCATACTTATATTTTCATATAAGCAATGACTAAGTTGAAAAAAAAAATTAATGTGAGTTAAGACAATGGGATGGCTTAATAGATGTGGGTTAACTGTATTTTAGAAATAATATTTTACTTCGAAAACAAGATTTTTTTTTTGTTTAAAAAAGAGAAGAGAAGAACTCAGGCAATTAATATGCCTATATATAAATGTGTTACTTTCTTTGGAAAGGAGATAGAGTGTAGAAGAAAAGGTGGTAAAAGGAGGAGAAAAGCTTTTAATTGACACCAGTTACACCAGGTTTGACAATTACTCGAGTTTTATTTTAATTGAATTAAAGTTAATAATTGTTTTTATTATTCGAGTGATCAATAAATTGTTAAAATTTCATAATTTAATTAAGTATATTTAAAACCAGAAAAATTTGATAAGACTACAGAATTTTCTATTTCTATTCAGAATTTTCTATTTGTATTACAGAATATTTCAATTGAATTTCAGAAATTTCAATTTGTATGTCAGAAATTTCTGAAATGCAAATAAAAAAATGGAAATTTCTGAAATTCAATTGGAAATTTTTGAAATATAATTAGAAACTTCTGAATTACTATTCCAATAGTAATTCAGAAGTATCTAATTATATTTCAAAAATTTCCAATTGAATTTCAGAAATTTCCATTTTTTTATTTGCATTTCAGAAATTTCTGAAATTCAATTGAAATATTCTGTAATACAAATAGAAAATTCTGAAATATAATTGAAATATTTTGAAATACAAATTGAAATTTTTGAAATACAATTGGAAAATTCTGAAATACAATTAGAAAATTCTAAAACAGTTTCTGGTATACAATTATAAATTTCTGAAATACAAATGGAAAATTCTGAAATTTGATTGGAATATTCTGAAATTTAGTTAGAAAATTCTAAAATATAATTGGAAATTTCTGAAATTCAATTGGAATTTTCTGAAATATAATTAGAAACTTCTGAAATACAATTGGAAATGGTCTAGTTTACTAGGTTTTTGTTCATGGTGTGAAACATATCGCACACCCAGTTCAAAAGTGACACAACTCAAAATTAAAGTGAAATGTTTTAGTCCTCGTTTAATTTATTTTCATTTGTCTCCCTCACGACACTCCAACAGTAGTCTCCTAGCATATTCTGATCCCAAGAACTTCAAATATTGATGGAAACGCTCTCTATGTTCGTCACTCATGTGTCCAAGGTCTTCCGGGAAAAAATCTACATGAGAATGTAAAAAGTGAATTTTGAAAATTACAGAGATATTGTTGCGTATTTATTACATAATTTTGAACTGATGGGTGTAAATATATCCCACACACATCAGTTCAAAATTATATAATAAATTCGCAACAATATCTCTGTAATTTTGACTTTTCTTATTCCCCAAAAATGCTTGAACAACAAGTTTAAAAGAATTCCATGCTGCTTTTTCAACATCGGTTAATAGACACTCAAATTTGGTATCACCAAAAAATTTTCTTATTTGATGACCCACAAATATCCCTTCTTTTTTAATTTAGCCTCAGAAAGACTCGGGAACACGCTGCATAAATATTGAAATGCTGGTTTTGTCTTATCTAAAGCTTTTACGAAATTTTTCATTAAACCTAATTTAATGTGGAGTGGCGGCAAAACTATTTTTTGTGGGTCAACAAAACTGAAATTTTTAATGTTCATTTTACCTGGAATATATTCACTAAAATTTGTGCAAATCGAATGAGGTATCCACTTTTTATCCTAATTTGTCACGGGGAATCCAAAATAATGTAAATAAGCATTTTGAAGTGTTTGTGTAATAGGAAAATCTGGATTTAACTGAATAATTTTTCCGCAAATAAAACAAAAATGGCCTGGGTTTATTTTACACTTTCTAGAAGACATTTTAAAATAGTTTTTACTTTAGAGTTTTGTATTTAATAGCGATTTATTAACGTTTATCTACAAAAAATATGTACTTTTAAACAGTATTTATTTTCTTCCCGTCAATTTTTGTTTTGGAATTTGTCAAAAAAATACAACTCTAAAAGTATCTAGTAGCTTCGCCAGAGTGTTGAGTACCCAAAAACAATGTAAATACCTAATTACCACAATTCGGTACACTACAGTATGCTTTAGTAGTACTGTAGTGTACCGAAGGTGAAAAATAAAAACCGACATATCTCAAAATTTTGACGTATAGGTGGGAAACAAAAAATGGTCAATTAGCTAGCGTCCCTAGCTCTTCTCAAAAATATAAGTTTCATTCCATGAACAAACAAAAATGTTTGATTTGTAAACTAGTGTAACTTTTGCAAATATAAACCGATTTTAACAAGTGATGTCTCGTCCTTTTCTATATAAATCAGAAAAAAATAGTTTTCATAAAAAATAACTATTATTGGATGCGAAACTTTTTATGGCTTTCCATAATTGTATTGAAATCGGTCTAAGTATGTGTGAGTTAGAGGTACTAAAACAGTTTTTTTCAAAATAACTCAAAATTTTTACATTGTTTCAAAATCTTTGAAAACCTAGGCCTACAATCCCCATTAGGTCGCTTTTCAAGTTCTGACAAAAAGTGTTATTTTGTAGCAGCGTGTAATTTATTTTGAATAAATAATTTATACATGTATAATGATATTAACATAAATTTCGACATACATAAGTCGAAAGTCTGTACAGTTGGGACCATAACCATAAAATTCAAGTTCCCATAGAAGGCCAAAACTCTTACTTGTTATTCATTTACACAAATTTCTGATCAAAGACTTCTGCTTAAATTTCTTGATGTTCAGCATGTGTTTCATTATATGATTTCTATCCTATGAAGTATTTTAATGAATTACTAGTATGTATTATAAAATATGGAGTAAAAAAAACTCAAATATATTTAAAAAATGTCACATTCCACTTATAATTTAAGAATATATGTTAAATATGACACAGATTGTCTGGCTCCTGTATTAAATAAGTGTCTGGATATTCCATGTCTAAGTAATTGCGTGCAAATTACTTTAACAAACATTTACTTCAACAACATCTTCAACACCAACCAAACTACGATCAAGTACATTCTAATACTTCCAAGAAATCTCAAAAGCATTTAGGTTTTAGGTCACATTTAACTACTGCATTTGAGATACGTAAAGAAAAACAATATTGAACGTTTATTGAACTACTAACAAACAAACAAACATTTCAATCTATGATACGATCGTGCATTAAAATTCACCAAAAAGAAACTAAAATAAAACACAAATACAAATACAAACCTAAACATAAACATAAAACTTAACATAATTCACACGAAAAATAAATAGAACTTTTACACATAATAACAATACACAAGGCCTACTAATAGTTAGCAATTTTTGTTTATTATACCAAGATACAAATAGCAACAGTAACAAACATTACATATTATTTGCATTGCATTTGGTATGGAATAATGCAACAAAATGCGCACACATGAAATTGAAACAATACAGACATGTATGCAAAATATTCATTTAATTACCTTTAAATCGAAAAGAATCTAAAATACTACATACTGCCAAAACAAAAATCAAGTAAATTATTTTTTTATTTTTTCAAAACAAAAAAATCGGCACAATTTTCCAGCTTAATAATCTTCTGCATAATACCGACAAAAGCGTAAACAACGGCAACAACAACAGCCACAACATTATTTGAAAATGATATCTAAACTACAACAACAACAACAGCAGCAGCAACATGAAAAAACATACATCTAATATTAGAGGAAAAAAATAGATCCCCAATTTCAATTTCAAGTCGAAGCGCACGAATTCAAATTCCGTTTCGGCTACACAATATTCATAGAGCAGTGATTCCTACATGCTGCAGCAACAACAATAACAACAACACCGATACCGATACCAACAACAAAGCTTTAAGAAACCTTAAACCGCATTTAGAATATCATCACACCAAACTTGCCAAACACAAACACAGCCAAACAGCACACTGCAAATCGACTACTAAGGAGTGCCCCTCATGTGCAGTGTGCACCTTCTTTGCAAAACGCTTTGTACAATTTAACTCTGCTGTTGCCACTAAAAATATACATGTAGTTTATATACGAGAATGTTCATGTTGCGACTAGTTACTCAGCGTTTGTTGTGTATGAATGAACTCGATCGTTCGCTCGTATTCACAGCAGCGAGATCACTACAATTTTGGGATTAATTTGGCTTGGCATGTCATGCAAACAACCTAACCAACAAACCTGAGCCTTGTGTATACACTCTCGTACACCAAATTGCCTTTGCAGAGCCTCTATTAATCGAAGAAAAAAAAACAAAAAAAGATGCCAACCGCAAACAAAAAAAAAAAATAAATAAAATACTGTGAACCAATGAAACACTAAACACCAAAAGCGGCATCAAACTCATTTTTAACATGCTAAACTTAAGCTCAACAAAACTCCATCAACATTGAGTGCAATGAAGTGGTTAACAGTGTTTTATATTGGTCTAAAGGAAGATCTAAAGAAATAAAATCAATATACATAATTAGACTGTAAGTTGTATCTGTATAATTGGGAATCCGATATGAAAAGTCTCGCCTCTCTGTGGAAATTAGTGTACTAAAGTCGGGTTAGTATACTGGCTAGAGAATACAAAAAATGTTGTAATGTTTCCCGCAGTTCAGACATTTGAATAATAATCATGCAACTACTTGTTTTGGCTTTCTTCTTGGACCAGCACTTAAGGGATGACCCCTACTCATGCAAACCATTGTGTTGGAAGTAGAAAAATAGGTTATGGGAGCAAAGAGGGAGTAGTGTTTGTGGACGTTCGATTTGAACTTTCTGACATTGAAAATGACGGATAAAGAACGACTTTTCCCTGTAGTGTGTTGTGCGGTCTTCTGGCCAATCCACCACAAAGGAATGTGTTCTTGATGAAAAAAATCTTCGGATATCAGAAACAAGTTCCCTTATTTCATCACATTCCATTGTAGTACCGATAGAACAGTGAAACACAGACAACATTGTGTCGGTGATCTAGCGAATCAATAGAGTGGGTATCCAACTCTATAGACTTTGAAGCACCGACCCATACATGGGAGTTGTATTCCATTTTCGAACGGATATAGGTGGTGTAAATAGTGAGGAGATCAGATGGAGTGAAGTAATTCCTACACCGTTCACTTGAATGCTTCTTTCAACACTTGAAAAATGTGTTTAGACCAGCGGACATCACATTGAATTCTCATGCTCAGAACATCAAGAACATCTGATTCCACAATATTTACATCTTTCGAGCATTGAAAGCGACCCCATTCCGAGATTGTCAAGGTCCCGATTAAGGGAATCATTAATTTTTTACCTCATTACCCCATTCTCCGACAGACTTGATCTATAAGTGAATATATATGAATGAGAAATGGTGCTTCCATCTGCAAAGGAATAGACACTTGAAAAATTTGTTTAGATCAGCGGACATCACATTGTATTATCATGCACAGAACATCAAGAACGTCTGATTCCACAATATTTACACCCTCCATAAATACAGATGAGGCAACAAGCAACACTAGGTCTTGCGACCGTTGAAAAAGGTCCCGATTAAGGGAATCACTAATGTTTTGCCACATTTTTGCCAGTCTCTGTAACTGAATGAATTTGAATGGCATCTGCAAACGAATAGATAGGGTTGGAAGTCTGACGTAGAAGGTCGTTTAGAAAAATAAGAAATGGACTAGGAACTCCCTTGAACTCCCACCTATAACAACTCGAGAGAAGTTATTACCGATACCAAAAGTAATAAGTTTCGATAAAAGTGTAGCATGCCACACTCTATCTAAAGCCTTGGATATATCTACAGCCACCTCTTAACTTTCTCCAAAGCGGTGAATAGAACGAAAAAAATTTTCCGATATGAAGGATAACAAGTCTACCGTAGAACATCCTCTACGAAAGCCATATTGGCGGTCGCTAAGTAGATTGTTGGACTCTAAATCTTTCACAAGATGGTAATGAACCATACTCTTCATAACCTTGAAAAGTGCAGAACAAATTGCTATTGGTCGATAATTTTCAGGGTTGTTAGCCTCTGCCTTTTTAGGGATTGGCGATACATTAGCAAATTTCAAACATACAGGAAATGCTTCAAGAAGAATCTGAATTGAAATCCCAACCAGTAATGACACTAATTTGTGGAGATTTTTCAAAATTAGCATACAATTTAAGAACAGAAGTTTTAGAGCTTCGAATATGTTCTAATTAACTTGTTATTATTACAATTTCATCATTTATTATCTAACCAATCACCTTCTAAACCACTGTGCATTATTTTAAAGTCACTAAGAGGCCACGTACGGGTCAACTTAAAAACACACACAAAACATACTCACTTACAAACTCTGCCTCACCTACTGAAACGACCAAACCACCAACCAACCAGCCAGCTAACAAATTCAAGCACCACAACAACAGCAACAACAAAACGAACTCAAAACAACTAGTAAATGATGTTGCCTAAATGCACACGATCACTCTCGTTGTGCATTTGTAAGTGAGCCTGCCTAACGGTCTGACTAACTGACTTTAGGTCCGTCTGTCCAATTGTTTGCCCGTCTTTTCTAAATAGTACCTTAGACAATGAGTTTTGAGGTGCTGCCTGTTTAACAATACAAGACGAACAAACTAAACAAAAAACCCCACTATCTCCACAACGGAATTCCTCGTAATAGACTTACGCCAACAACAACAACGACGACGACGACAACAACGAACACTATATGTAGTGCTCGCACACCCCATACAACAGCAACAACAATAAAAACAAACTAACCACACGATACTGTGGGAAAATATTCACTTAAAATACGAACCTTGCAAAAACATACACACACACACTTATACAATCGCAACTCAAATAAAGTCAAACGAAAGGAAGAGTCTCTTACACCATTATCTTAACGTTAAATTAACAACAGTAACATACTTCTAAGTCACTCGCCTTGCACTCCCTCCCCCTCCTTGCCATGTTGTTCTCATCGCACCCGGCATCTCTTTTATTCTTCTCAATTACTTCCTTCTATTCTCTATGTGTTTTTTTGAGTTAGTCATACCTACAACAATACATACACTAGAAACAGTTAGAAATCGTGTCTTGAACCTGACTTAAGAGCAAAAACTAAAAATAGCTTTTGTTGTACATTTGTATGTACGCTGTTGTTGTTGTTGGCTTGATTAAAGTGAGATGCCAGCCAAAATCAAATCGTTTACGATCGAAATTATAGCAAGTACGAGTAGTCGTTGTTCGTGTTTAACCGAAATAATGTTGTGTGTGTGTGAATTTATTTTATGTATTAAGTAGTTGTGTGTGAGAATAACTCTCACTATCGTTTGGTTTATTATTCAAATCAAATCAAATAAAAATAATAAAATTTAAAATAATTTGCAAAATTTTCGTTGTTTATAATGGGGAGCGTATTTGTTTATAAAGAGCAACTGTGGAGAGAGAGAGAGCATAAATACATGATCGTATGTTACCGGTTTTTTTTGTATTGTCTAAACAAATTATCTTATTGTGATAAAAACATTTTGTTTTGTTTTTATGTTTTTGTCAATTAGTTGTTCAATTGTTGTTGTTGAAGAAGATGTAGAAGTGGAGATTTTTATTAAGCGATAAGTACAATTGGATCTATAATGGGAGTAAGGAGTGAGATCGAAAAATTCTTAACACACGTTTTTCATTACATTTTTTAACCCAAGTATTATTTGAATTTTTTTTTGATCAAGTTACCTTTGAAAAACATGTCAGTTATTATGTGTAATGTCAATTATATTAATTTTTTTGTTAATCTGATTAAAATGAGTGACCAGAAAAAAGTGCGTACTGAAATTATTAAATATTTTCAACAAAACCCAACTTGGTCTTACAAAAAGTTGGCCAAGCATACAAAGGTCTGCCGTCAAACTGTTTCCAATGTTATTAAACAGTACCGGGAGAACTTGTCAGTTGATAGAAAACCTGGTTCAGGTAGAAGGAATGGTCCACATGATGTTTCTAAAGCCAAAAAAATAGAACGCATTTTCAAAAGAGCTCCCAACACATCCGGTAGGAAAGCAGCCCGGTTAGCTCAGTGCTCGGACTATTTGGTACGAAAAGTTAAAGCTAATGCAGGTTTAAAAACATACAAGGCTCAAAAAGTTCCTGACAGGAACGCTACTAAAAATTTAGAGGCCAAAAACAGAGCACGGAAATTGAAGTCAAGTTTTATAAAAAAATATTCTTGCTGCATATTGGATGACGAAACGTATGTTCTGGCAGATTTTTCGCAACTTCCAGGTCAAAAATTTTATGTTGCTGATGCTCGAGGGAATGTTGAAGAAAAGTTTAGGACCCAAAAGCAGACAAAATTTCCCAGAAAGTTCTTGGTATGGCAAGCAATATGCAGTTGCGGCAAAAGAAGCCACTCATTTGTTACAACGGGCTCTATAAATACCGAAATTTACATCAAGGAATGTTTACAAAAAAGGCTGCTTCCATTCATAAGACTTCATAATGTGTCCACTTATTTTTGGCCTGACTTGGCATCCTGTCACTATGGCAAACAAGCCCTTGAGTGGTACAAGAACAATAATGTGGTATTTGTACCAAGAGAGGCAAATCCTCCAAACTGCCCGGAGCTAAGGCCAGTGGAGAGATATTGGGCTCTTGTTAAAAGAGAATTGAAGAGTACAAAAAAGGTGTCCAAAAGTGTGGTAGATTTTAAACGGAGATGGACTACATGTTCGAGCAAAGTGACAGAAAGCACTATAAAAACGTTAATGGAAGGGTTTCCGAAAAAGGTTCAAAATTTCATCACTAGTGATTAAAACTATAAAAATAATTTTTTTTGTAAATTGTAATAATAATTTCAATCAAATAAAAAAAAAATTAAAGCTGTAAGTTTAGTGGTTTCTTTTTTATAAACATATATGTATGTTAAGAATTTTTCGATCTCACTCCTTATGTGTGGGAAAGTGTCTAGGTTGGTTAGCAGAAGAAATTTGATATACATACATATACTTAGCTAATTAAATGGATTAGGGGAATAAGGATTAGGTTTTGGTGTTAATTGATAGGGAATTGAAAAATAAAAAAAGATATTAATTTAATAAATGTTCTGAACAAGTAACCTAAAATCACCTGATCGATTTTTATATAATACTAGCTGTCCCGGCAAACGTTGTTCTGCCATAGCTCACTATAATAGTACTCCAGATATGCAATAATAAATTTTTATTTCGTATGGGAGGTACCATGCCCATTGTACCTATAAAGGTCAATTGTGAATCTAAACCATCCAGGGACAAACTCAAACACACACAAAAAATTTCATCGAAATCGGCCCAGCCGCTACGGAGGAGTTCAGTTCTAACACTCGTACAGAAGCATTCCATATCTCCGGAACCACTATGCCGATTTCGTGAAAACTTCACATAAACCATCTACAGACCATCCCCAACGTACCCTTTGGTTGAAATCGGTCGGCCCGTTTTCGCAGTTAGTGGTGACATCAAAATGTACATTGCTTTTTATATATAAGATATGCACGTAGCTCAAAATGCGGGATTTTTTTAAATTTTTAGATTTAATTTTAGAACATTTCTACAATACGAAATTATTGAAAGTATTGGCTATTGTTAGCTGTGAATTTTTCCTATTTTTCTGGCAACATTTGGATTCCGCGCCAAAAGAAACCAAGAACGAATCAAGCCAATTTCAGATACTCTGTTTTGAAGTGAAGCGCATCCCAGAGAGAGCGTTCTGCATCGATCGAAATGGGGCAATATCTGGACTATAAGGCAGATGAGGCAAAACTTCGCAACCACTTCTATCTAGATAGCGTTGCCATTAGAGTACACAAAACCGAAACCGAAAACCGGTCAACCGGTTTTTTCATCTTTGTTATCTCCACCGGTTTCGGTTTTTTCACAAACCAGTTTTTGTACGACGGTTAACCGGTTTTAATGAAGCATAGTTTCTAAAGCTCATTCAAACATATTTATGAAACAAATTGATACCCTTTTTAAAAATATTGATTTATTTTATAGAAAATTATAGCATTTGACAATGTTTCGTAAAAGATATAAAATAATTTCATGATGATAGAGCCTTAAGAATTCAAAAATGCTAAATTTGCTAAGATTTAGTACACAATTCTTAACAAATTACCTATTAGCGTCCACAAATAAAAATAAATTTAAGGAGACCTTTTTCATATTAAATAAAAATTTTATATAAACCGGTTAACCGGTTTTTTGAAGACAAAAACCGAAACCGTTTGACCGGTTTTTTTAAAAGACAATAATCATAACCTGTTTCTTCAAAAAAAAAAACACTTTTTCGGTTAAACCGGGAACCGGTTTTTTTAAATTTGCCGGTTTTTTGGACACTCTAGTTGCCATGATGGATTATTACGGTTTCATATCTGGCCGCATATTCTGGACGTCTTTCGGCCAATGCTCACTTCAAACGAATATATTGCGTTCGGTACAGGTTGCCTGTGATGGACTGGTGAGATTTCAGCAGCTCAATATATATATGACCCTTTTGCTCCAACAAAATACAGCGCATTACCTTAGCGCCATGGATATTTGGCTTTGGTGTCGATTTGGCTGGTTGGTCGGGCTTCACATACGATCTCATATGCTTCGGGTTATTGTAATGATTTTCTTTTATATCATTCAAGCATAATTTCGGACATGTATGGTACCTACTTTTCCTGCTTTTGGATGAATTCAGCTGCTCGCAAAGGTTTTAAAATGACTCCCAATGATTTTGCAAGCTCTTGTTGAGTTTTACAACAATCTTCATGGAGTAATGCCCACAATTCTTGGTCTTCAAGCTTTTTTGACTGGCCTGGGCGTTCTTTTTCTTCCGTGTCCACTTTTGAACCGCACAAACCATCTTTTGTTGAAACCTATGGAACACATTCAGCATAAGCTTCGGTGTGCTCCAGCTGCACTTTTTTTAGTGCATTTATAGAAACACATAAGATAATGTGTTTCTATAAATTACGACGCCCATTTTGATAAAATTTAAAACATTGGTTCCTGCAGTCATACAAAAATTAACTAAAGGTTGATATTTGGGACTTGAAGGTGAAGACAATTCTGTTATCAATATGTTAAATCGTTAATAATTTCGTAAATACTGCGATTTTAAGAAATATAAGCTTAATCTGTGATCACTAGGGGGCGGATTTTCATGCATTTATTATTGGAAAATATGCGCCTAAAATATGCTTCAAAAAAATCAAAATATGACCTAAAAATTAAAAAAATATGCACTTATATTTTTGTGCAGAAACATAAAATAATTAAGTATGGAATTCGAAATGTCCAAAAAAATACACAACACTGTTTGCAGCAGTTAGAGCTCTTTAAATTATACCAGGAATTAAACAATTAAAGTTCTAAAACTATTTTTAAAATAATTTTTCTTCTGAAAAAACGATGGACGATATATTAATTGTAATATCTTGGTATGAATACTTGTTTAAAGCCATAATCTTTAGAGCTTCTCTATTTTGATCGTGCTGTAAAGTAGCATCCAACCTTAATTTTTATCTCGTAATAACCAAGCAATTAAGCAATTAGTAAATGTATCCCTTATAGAGGGAAATAATATCTGTTCACTTGGCTGACTCCAATTTATATATTTTGGGTCATTTGACGTGCTATTTGTAATGCAGAGAGAAGTCAATTGGTTACTTTATACATCCCATGGAATCTAGCATAAAGACAATTATCACTTAAGTGTCTCTATGTAATCTATAGTGTCTCTAAGTTATCCAAAATCACTAGTTTACGAAAGTCTCGTAGAAATAACTGTCTGGAGCGGTAACTGTGTATGTGAATCTTTCGATAACGAAATCTCTTATAAATCGAATTTGCAATTAAAATAAATATGAATGTTTTTCGATACATTTAATGAATTTTTGATACTTAAAAAAACTAAACTTTTTTGAAGAAAAATGTTTTGAAATGATAATTTTCAATTACTGTTAAAGAAATGAAGAACTTAATGCCAGTTTCTCGATGTCGAAAGAAGTTAGTTAGTAAATGTTATCTACTGCTATTTCTATAATAAATTCTACAAAAAAAATTGTTGTCGAAATAATGTATTGCCCATTAATGACAAAAAATTATATTTTTATTAAAAATTGGCATAATATGCATATAAATATGCATTTTGAAGTAAAATATAACAAAATATGCATTATCAATAAAATATGCAAAAATATGCACTAACAAATCGATGCCATTTTGCAGCAAAATGTGCGATTCGGATAGATAATTGGTCTACATTGTATTTGGACGTTTGAGAAAAAACATGCATTTGCATATAAATCCGCCCCCTAGTGATCACTCATAGTTTATACCAAAAATCGATATTCAATACAAAAACAACTCAAATAATAATACTTAAGATATTATCTTAAGTCGTTATTTACTTCGAAAATTTAGAATACTAATCTTAATCGGTGATTACTTATATTTTATACCAAAAATCGATTTTAAGTATAAAAAAACTCAAATATCTTAAATCGCTAATAACTTCGTAAATACGGCGTTTTTGTGAAAAATAAGCTCAATCTGTGATCACTTCTATTTTATTCCAAAAATTGGTTTTTAGTGTAAAAAAACTCAAATAAATTGAGTCGTTAATAACTTCGTAAATACTGTGTTTTTAAGAAATATAAATTATATACTACTATAAAGTAAGTTTTCATGTAAAATTTCACAATATGCGTAAATTTAAGCAAAATATGTTTACAAAAATCAATTACATACTTTTTTTCAGCTAAAATACAAACAAAATGTTGTATTTTAAATTTTTATAATATAATAGGCATTTTATGTTTAAAATTACATATATTGTGCATAAATTGAAGTTTTGCACATAAAGTGTGTAAGCAAATTTAAACGTTTAATATACAAATTGTCAACATTTTATTTCTAAAAAAGACCATTTGATATCAAAAAAAATATTTGAATTTACACACAACATATATTTTTACCCTAAGGAAAAAAGTTTCCTACTACTAATGTAGGAAATTTACATGAAAATTTATTAGAGTGTGTGATCACTCATATATAACACCGTAAATCGATTATTAGTACACAAAACTCAAAAATCTTCCAGAAAAATCCGATAAACAGTTAGGAACGTGTATAAAATACAGATTTGAATAGTTTGAAATGTACCTGTATCACAAATAATTGGTAGTTTAGGGAGAACTAATAGTACTTTTCATTCTTCTAATGGTACTTTTTAAAATTTGTATGTTATAGAGCATACAAATATAAAGGGTATTCTCATATTTTCACTTAATCTATCTATATATATAAAAACTAGCTGAACCCGGTCCGCTTTGCTGGCCCTTAGAAAACATCTGTTTTATATTGCATCTCGATTTTAATATACAGTTTTGGACAAAGTCGGTGATCCAATGAATTCAATTACTGTGTCAGTCTATTTGTATTTTATTGTTTTGCCAGGCAGTTTCAATTGTATTTGCTTATTGATCTTGTTAACATCATAATTTGTTGGTGCCAAAATTGCATGTTCCCACAGACAATCCGAATTGTTGTAGTTCGTTGTAAGACTTGGGAATACTTTGTCGACAACGTCTTGAATATTCATTTGCATTTGGCAGAAGTCCGGAAATGAAATCTCATTTGTGGAGGGATCAATTGGAATTTTTCATATCGTCATTGGGAAGCGTGAGCAATGATCCAAATCTATGGTATATTTGGCCTTTAACTTTAAAGGTGGGCATGAAGCCGACGTCATTTGAAAGCATGTGTTGTACTTTTGGATATTTTGAAGGAAGTGTTTGGAAATAGGATTGGTGCCGGAAATGTAACTTTGTAGCAGCTCAGACACATTCCCGGGGATTCCTTATTGAACTTCAAAATCTGCAATGTAAGTAATGTTTGTTCATTGCGCCAATTTGTATATCCTTGTAATTCCTGTAGTTATCATACTTATTATAATAAAATCCGGGCAACATTAAATCGATTCTTTCTCTTGATCGAGACATTCGGGAGCGAACAACTATATGCTGTTGAGGTGTTTCTGCAGCACACGATGAAGATGCACTGCTGAAGCCGTGATTCTCGTTCTCTTCCCGTTTCCGCGACTCTAGACGTAGATGCCCTTTCGAAAACAAATTTTATTTGAATAAAACCGTTATTTTTTATTAAAAGTGATATGCGGAGAGTTATTCAAAATATTATTTTTTTAATAGATTTCATATGGAATTTTTTTAATCATGCACCTAATTTGCAAGAGTAAACAAAATTGATAATATAAAATAACTTCTATAGTACCGGACATGCGTTGAAATGTATTCCTTTTTTCGCTTACACCAAATCATTAATTTTTAGAATGATGTTAAGCAACAAAATGAAAATTGTCATTGTTTGAACGTTGGAAATAAAAAAAGTATTTATTTATACGACTTTACGGTGTTACACGCTATGCTTTTCTGAAGATTCCGTGAAAATTTTATCAGCCGTTTTTGAGTCCATATGGAACATACATACACACATCTGTTTTTATATATAATGGCATTAACGGTATAATGTAAAAAATAGATTTTTACACACCTCTCCGCCCACAGACCGAATATCAAAAATCTGACTTTACAGTGCTACGCGCTGGGTTATTCTGAATATTCCCTGAAAATTTCATCAAAATCGGTCCAGAAGTTTTTTATATATATAGATGGTTTCAGCGGTATAATGTAAACATTTGATAATGCCACGCCCCTCCGCCCACAGACCGAAAATCAAAAATCTGACTTTACAGTGTTACCCGCCAGGCTATTCTGAAGATTCCCTGAAAATTTCATCAAAATCGGTTGAGCCGTTTTTGAGTTCATTCGGAACATACATACATACACACATACATACCCACATACAAACATCCATTTTTATATATTTTTATATATATAGATGGATGTTTGATGTAAACATTTGATAATGCCACGCCCCTCCGCCCACAGACCGAAAATCAAAAATCTGACTTTACAGTGTTACCCGCCAGGCTATTCTGAAGATTCCCTGAAAATTTCATCAAAATCGGTTGAGCCGTTTTTGAGTTCATTCGGAACATACATACATACACACATACATACCCACATACAAACATCCATTTTTATATATATAGAAGAATGGATGTTTGTATGTGGGTATGTATGTGTGTATGTATGTATGTTCCGAATGAACTCAAAAACGGCTCAACCGATTTTGATGAAATTTTCAGGGAATCTTCAGAATAGCCTGGCGGGTAACACTGTAAAGTCAGATTTTTGATTTTCGGTCTGTGGGCGGAGGGGCGTGGCATTATCAAATGTTTACATTATACCGCTGAAACCATCTATATATATAAAAAACTTCTGGACCGATTTTGATGAAATTTTCAGGGAATATTCAGAATAACCCAGCGCGTAGCACTGTAAAGTCAGATTTTTGATATTCGGTCTGTGGGCGGAGAGGTGTGTAAAAATCTATTTTTTACATTATACCGTTAATGCCATTATATATAAAAACAGATGTGTGTATGTATGTTCCATATGGACTCAAAAACGGCTGGACCGGTTTTGATAAAATTTTCACGGAATCTTCAGAAAAGCATAGCGTGTAACACCGTAAAGTCGTATAAATAAATACTTTTTTTTATTTCCAACGTTCAAACAATGACAATTTTCATTTTGTTGCTTAACATCATTCTAAAAATTAATGATTTGGTGTAAGCGAAAAAAGGAATACATTTCAACGCATGTCCGGTACTATAGAAGTTATTTTATATTATCAATTTTGTTTACTCTTGCAAATTAGGTGCATGATTAAAAAAATTCCATATGAAATCTATTAAAAAAATAATATTTTGAATAACTCTCCGCATATCACTTTTAATAAAAAATAACGGTTTTATTCAAATAAAATTTGTTTTCGAAAGGGCATCTACGTCTAGAGTCGCGGAAACGGGAAGAGAACGAGAATCACGGCTTCAGCAGTGCATCTTCATCGTGTGCTGCAGAAACACCTCAACAGCATATAGTTGTTCGCTCCCGAATGTCTCGATCAAGAGAAAGAATCGATTTAATGTTGCCCGGATTTTATTATAATAAGTATGATAACTACAGGAATTACAAGGATATACAAATTGGCGCAATGAACAAACATTACTTACATTGCAGATTTTGAAGTTCAATAAGGAATCCCCGGGAATGTGTCTGAGCTGCTACAAAGTTACATTTCCGGCACCAATCCTATTTCCAAACACTTCCTTCAAAATATCCAAAAGTACAACACATGCTTTCAAATGACGTCGGCTTCATGCCCACCTTTAAAGTTAAAGGCCAAATATACCATAGATTTGGATCATTGCTCACGCTTCCCAATGACGATATGAAAAATTCCAATTGATCCCTCCACAAATGAGATTTCATTTCCGGACTTCTGCCAAATGCAAATGAATATTCAAGACGTTGTCGACAAAGTATTCCCAAGTCTTACAACGAACTACAACAATTCGGATTGTCTGTGGGAACATGCAATTTTGGCACCAACAAATTATGATGTTAACAAGATCAATAAGCAAATACAATTGAAACTGCCTGGCAAAACAATAAAATACAAATAGACTGACACAGTAATTGAATTCATTGGATCACCGACTTTGTCCAAAACTGTATATTAAAATCGAGATGCAATATAAAACAGATGTTTTCTAAGGGCCAGCAAAGCGGACCGGGTTCAGCTAGTTATTAATAAAAAATAACTATATTGCCACGTGTTGTATATAATAATTTATTTAGTTTACACATGTTAAGTATAAAACTATGTAAACATTAATTATTTAATAACACACTTTTCTAACAGCTAAATTCAAATAAGAAATTTTTCTCTAATATTTAAAATAAGTATATGAATTTTTTATCGTTCAAAGTAGTAAACTTTAAAAGTTTTTTAAAGTTGTTTTAAATTCAATAAAAGTTTTCTTATTGTTTGTTCATTAAGTATTAAATAATATTTTATATATAATTTCCATAAAAATTCTTAGAAAACGTTCTATTTTTATATTGTAGAAATCTTAGTTTATATAACTGGGTAATTGTTACTTTAAAAATAGTACTCGTTTTAATGGTTACGAGAAAAAATGTAAGCATTTTCAATTATTATTTCCTTTTCATGGTAGGATTATGTGGGAGTTTTACAATGTTAATAAGTTGTGTTACAGTTATTTTTTTTTTTAGCTATTAATACAAGTTGTATAATAATTTTTGTTATATATTATTTTAAGAAGCTATTTAAAGGAATAATAGGAAATCCATTGAGTAATGTTCGAATTTGAAATGCCCTGCTTTTTTATAAATGTTTAAGTTTTCTTACACAGAGAAAACAGATTCGTGATAGCAACCGAATTTGTTGCCAATCGAATGATTCTACCTTAGTAACTGAATTTTACAGTTCTGACTACAAAATTTTGGAAGGGGTAACAAAAGTTTGGTGGCTTCAACCGAAATTCTTCTTTGTTAACTGACTTTCTGTTGATAGAACTGAAAAATTCTATGTGAGCAACCGAATCATTCGATTGGAGACAAATTCGGTTGCTATCACGAATCTGTTTTCTCTGTCGTATGTGAATAAGTCTGTGACAAATGCACATTTTTTTTAACATGGTCTCCTTTGAGCTCTATATGTTTTGTCCAATTTTTGTATCCCTTCCAAAAAATAAGATTTGTCAAAATATAAATTTCTTTGTTAAATGATTTCATTGTTGGAGTCAAATCTATTTTCGCCGAGCCATTTCTTCAAGTTTGGAAACAATAAATAGTCATTTGGGGCTAAATCTGCACGCAGAGAAAAAATATAGTTGTGCATGTTTACTGTAACCATTTCAACATTTTTACAAGTTTTTTTTACAATATTATAGTCTGCTGTTAGATATCTCGTGTGTTGTGATGGATCCACTTTATATTGCGGATGAAGAACGCCAAACACTTCAACGAAGTTGTCACACGATTGTGTTTCAGGTCGATTGTGCAAACACGACACTCATCTTGAAAAAAGCTTTCTCATACCCAAGTGATCATTCAAAATTGAAGCCTCTGAGCCATATGAGATGCATATGGCTTCCACAATCTATCATGCTTTCAATCTCCGATCGGCTAATACCATATCGTGAATCAATTGTTCGGGTGTAGAGACCTCTACTGGGCATTCAAAACGTTCAGCATCTTCCGTGCTTGTGCGGCCACAACAAAATATAGTTTGGCCATTGAAATTGATGGTGCAGTGTGTATCAATCTTGGCCTTGGTTTGAGGCTAAAAATAATCCTTAATCACTTGTTTCCATGTCTGTCTGTCCGTCTGTCTGTTGAAATCAACTTTCGGAAGCCCCCAAATAACTTACATACACGATCCATATATCAGTCAAAAATCGGTCCACAAATGACTGACATATAAGGAAAAAAACCAGGACAACCTCGATTTTTGACCTATTTTTTGACCAATGTATGTATATCTGGATTACTAAGTCATTAATATAGACAATATGGATATCTGATGATATATATTTCAAAGACCTTTGCAATGACATACATATGTATATAAGACCATAGTAAGTTGGACCTACAATGGGTCAAAAGTTTTTTTTCGTTAAATATTAAAAAACAAAAAAAAAAAATTTAAAATTTAAACAAAAAATTAAAAAAAAAAAACAATTTAATATTTAAACAAAAAATTTAAAAAAAAAAATTTAAATTTCAACAAAAAACTTAAAAAAAACAATTTGAAAAATTTTTTTTCCAAAAAATTAAAAAAAAATTTTACCTCACACCTTTTTTAATTATTTCTTCACGTACTTTTTTCGCTGACCATTTTGACCGATAACATTTGACATAAAAAAATAATAACTTGTTGGACAAAGGATAAGTTTTGTCTGGTATAGTGTTTATACGATTTTTTTGACTAACTCTTTATATAATATGTCTATATTATCTTTTCCACTAGTCTTATTAATGGCTTTAAAGTAAATAACTCCTAGTAATTAGCTTTTCTCCCATGTATGGTAATGCCGTGGTCGGCAATGCAGTTTCCATTTAGAAATTACAGAATTTAGAGTGTTTTTATGGTAAATGTTATGCTGACAATTGTTCTTACAATTTTTTTATTTTAAATTTCAATCTTAAAGTTCTAATGATTTCTATAGTAACAAATACTTGTACAAATTTCTTGTTACCCCTTACCAGATTCTCAAATCTTGTAATTTCTTGGAATTTTTAATTTCTATAATTACTTGAAAATCTTTGATATTGAAAAGTGGTTCGATTTCGTTTATGTCTTATATGGGAACTAGGAAATAAATGTATAATCTTTATACATCCTCCATCCTGTTACAAATTTAGTTTACAAAAAAAAAATACATAACAACTTTAGCTTATTTCCCCTTCCTATTTAAAAATAAAACAAAGAAAATCCAAGAAAAACAGAAAATCATAATATACAAAGAAAATTAAAGAATTTACAAGTAATTTCTAACAACTTTTCTGAGTAGAAAGGGAAAAGAAAATAAATAACAATAACAATTTTATGCACTTTTTTTCGTCTTCCAAAATCAAAAATATTTTTGTTGTTTTTGTATAATTTCCTTTTTTAATTTTGCCTTAGTTACAGAATAATTTTAAAGCTTTTTATATCAACACATTTCTAATGTGAGTGTAAGTGTTTGTCCATTTATGACGTCAATAATTGTATTTTCTGTTTTTCTAACACATTCGTTGTGGGGCTGCTAAAAAGGATGATGATGATGTGTTTCTTGTTTTTTTTTTTTTGTTTATTTATGATTTTCTATAGAATATTGGCCCCTCTTGTTATTTTAGCGCAAACTCTGTTTGTATTTTACAACGTCATTCATTATTTTTTACGATTACTTTAACAATTTTGTTGTTATTTTTATACTAGCTTTTAGGTTTATGGGAGAGCAAAACAAAAAAACACAGACAGAAAAATAAAAGCTTTCAACAGTGTGTGTGTGTTTTTTTTATAATAACAAATGCAATAAACTTTTTGATGATATAGATGAGGTTGATGATGATGGTTAGAGAATGACGTAATTTATATGTATGCTAGTGTTTGTTAAAAATAGAGAGCAGTATTTATAATAGAGAGTGAGAGTGTAACGAGTATAAACAACGGTTGTTTGGTGATACTTATACAATAGAGAGTAACAGTGTTTTTGGGGGTTTCTTGTTTTGTTTATATTATGAGGGGGGTCATAGTGAGTTTGCTGAGCTCTCTGGTGTGTGTGTGCATGAGAGAGATAGAGAGTCACAAATAGTGCATATTGAGGTAGGTGACTCAAAGTGCAAACTGTGTGTATTGTAATGTAAGGTGAGGTTGTGTTTTTGTTTGTTTTGTTTTTTGCATTTGCCTGCCTCATCACCAGCAACAGCAACATCATCATCATCGTTTTATAGACGACGGCAACAGCAATAACAATATCATCACTTAATATCATCCTCCACAGCAAATCGTCATTAGTTTGTTGTTGTGGTTGCTGTTGTTTTTGCTTGCTTCTTCTTTTTATTTTTGGCAAAAGCAATGTTAGACTTTATTTAACAACAACAATAAAATAGCAAAGCAAAGCAAACGGTAAAGTGAATATAGTCGCGTGTAACCGTAAATATAAGTTCAGTCGCGTCACAGACGCCGCGTTGTTAACACATTTAATTTACGGAAACTAAAACCGTTAGAAAATCAATCTCAAACAAATTTTATTAAACGGAAATTATTACTAACAATAAAAAGAACATTTTTCTTTTGCTAATTAAAAAAAAATAAATAAAACAAAAATTGCAATATTTTTTTATTGATATCTAATAAAAACGAAATTTTTGTGCAGAATTTTAAAAGTTTGGTTAATTGTCTAAATTTTAATTTTAGAACTTTGTATGTAATTTAAATTTTTTCTAATTGTTTCGGTTTTTTTTTGAGTAACAAAACATATCATATTTGAAGGTGCTATAATATAAATTAAAGACATTTAAAAAACAATTCTTTAATTCAGTGTTAATAAATAAAATAAAAATTTTATATTGAAAAAAAAACCAAGCGTATACTTGATATTAATGCAAAGTTTAAAGAAAATTTTAAGCAGCAATAAACAAAAAATAGAAAGTGAGTGTTTAAGTTAAAATTTAGTGGAAAGAATTGTGATTATGGAATAAAAGAAATAAAGATTTTCGTTTTTTTACATGTATGAGTGTTACACATTTGATCCTTTAAGTGAAAAATATTTAAAAACCGGCTTAATTTTTTAACAAATTAAACAAATAAAAAACAGTTTTTATATTTATTTTTAAATATATTTCAAAATAATTACATGCTCAATAAACTTTTAATGTTACTAAGCAATTAAACAACAGCCACAAAAACATTTTGTTTAACACTTTAAAAGTAAAATTCTTCAACAAAAACAAGGACTTTTTTTTAAATAATTTAACTATTGTTTGTGCAAAAAAAGGATAATAACAATAACTTCAAAAAACACAGTGAAAAAACCAGTGAACAATCTCATATAAATAAAGAAAATTTTATAAAACACGGTGCGTATGATTAATACAAATTGCAAAGAACCCTTTAAAGATAGCGTATGAGTAATGTGCAATTTATTTAGGCAGCGTATAAGTGTTTTGGAATAACAGAACTTTCTTTCAAAAATAAACTTAAACAAAAAGGAAGAAATTCATTTAAAAATAATTTCATTGAAGTCGTTTTAATTTCTAAAGGAAATTTAAGCAAATTTTCATGTCTACTAAGCCAAAGGAACATGAATAAGATTTCTAAAATATTTTAAATTCTAAACAAGGCGTATGAGTGTTAAAAATTATGAAAATTCTTCACAAAGCTAATGAGTGCTTACATTTATTTTCACTTGTAAAGTTTTTATGCCGCAAAATTAAAATAAACAAAATTTCCGACAGTGCGTATGAGTATTAAAAATTCAAATAAGAAATTTTCATACAGAACGTATGAGTAATAAATATTTCAAGAAACTTTAACAAAATAAGTTTAAAAATTATCACAGAATAATTTTTGAGAACTTGGCTACAGATTTAAATGCTAAACTAAATTGTAAACAATTTTTAGAAAAAATATATTAATTTTTTTTAAAGATTTGCAAATTATTGAGGAAATTTTCTACTTTCTACAAAAAAACCAACTACGTTCATGTGCTTTAAACTAGTTAAACCGTAACTTAATGGACTACCAAGCGTAAAAGTGTTAAAAATTCAATTTCTAAACAAAAATTAAGTGTAACTAAATAGTAAAACGACAAAAAAACAAACACAAAGCAAAACGCCCTACAGTGCCTATAACCTAAACTAAACAAAAATAATAAATTTTTATTGAAAAAAAAAAAAATAAAAATTTCAAACTTCTTACAACAAAAACTAAACTACTAAAGAATCTACAGCGTATGATTAATAAATATCAATTTAAAAATCTCAAATTTCTTAAAACTTTAAAAAGTTTAAATACAAGAAATCTTAACTTTCAAAAACACCATAGCGTATGATTAATATTAATTAAAAAAAATCTTGGAAAAAATCACCGACTTTTCTTACTATATACAAGTATACATACAAAACATTTGAAACGTCCTTGTGCCTGCTCCCTCAAATGAATGAGAAATATACAAAATTGTGTATCATAAATGATGCTCTCGTAAAATATTACGTCGTAATGCTGACGTCGTTAAACTATAAGAAAAAATGTAGTATGTATAACAACATAAATAAAAATATACTAAAATAAAGCCAAAAAAGGACTTACAAAACAAGATAACAAAGAAAAAACTACAAAAAAAGAAAATCAGTTTAAGTGAAACTTTAAAGGAATTACTGAAATTTAAGTTTTTGTACAACAAAACTAACAAAAAAATCGGCGTGCTGGAGCTGGAGAACTACCTAACGCGCCTGAGGGTTTTGAAACCTTCCACAGGTGTTTATTAAGTGTTAAATGTTGTAAATGTTTTTTAAGCACGTTATAATTTTAATTTGTTCTATATATATTTATTTATATAAATCATATAAACCTTAAAAGTAAAATCACATAGAGAAAATGTTGTATAGTTTTTTTAAGGGACCTTAACACCTAAAATACAATGCGTAATCGTTTGGCCTCCTTGATAGTGGTGAAACAAGAGCCCTCCAACTCTTTAGGTAATCCTGCAAATACTTTAAATTCCTCCTCTGCTTCCTTACCCTCGTCACCCTCTTTTGAAATTAATAATAATCAAATATTTAATGACAATCCTAACTTGGCCATAAAAACCGAATTAAATGCCTATGAGATTAATAATAATCATATACAATTAAGTGATAGCTACAATTACAACACATATCAGCAGCAGCAGCATCACCAACAACACCAGCAGCCGCCAACACACAACAAACATCATCAACTTCAGCAAACACAACATCACCACAATCACCATCTAAATCACCTACACCATCCACAAATTGCTCACAATTCACCAACAACTGCTGCCAACTCAGCGAATTTAATTTATCCCTGTCGTAATTTATTTCCTGATGGTTGTGATATTTCACATCATAATCACTTAAATTGTTCTAATTTTTCCACATTCAACTCAAATGTGAATGAATCCACCACTTTGTTGTATAATTCTCATAGCGATAGATTTATATTGAAATCCGAACCTTTATCGTATGAACTGCAACAGCAACATCATCATTTGCACAACCATATACATCAGCAGCAACAGCTGCAGCAAAACCTACAGCATTCGCCCAATGGACGCTCTTCGTTGGAATCTACTTCATCAGCTTCTTCTATAGACAATCAATGGTGTTTAACTAATTTATCCTGTAGAAAACAGTTTAATAGTTTTCATAACTCGTCGTCGCCGGATTATAGTTGTCAGAAAAATAGCCATAACAATAACAGTATGTACTTTGATTTTCTTTTTTTTTATTTTTTTTTAAAAGGTTATGGGAAAATTTACTAATCTCTAGAATAAATGTTTTTTTTCTGTGATACTAATCTTTAAAAAGTTGATTTAGAAAAAGTCAATAGAATGATATTTTTATTGCAACATACTTTAAGGTAACCTTAGAATATATTGATCCTACAAATAATTGATGATGCCCAACAAATCCATAAAATCAAGTAATAAAATTTATTTTGTTAATTTCTTTTGTTAATAAATACTAACTATATATTCTTGTAAAGGAAACTGATCCTTTTTATGAACCAAATAACACAACGTATGAGTAATATAAATTTATAGCAAATAACTATATCACTACGGTGCGTATGATTATTTAAATTTCACTTTATTGTTTTATAAGCTTTTATAAGTAGTTGAGGTACGAATTTTCGAGAGTTAACGAAAAATAACGTATAATTCAAATTTCATAATTAATTATAACATCATTCTAAGAAAACAGTTTGCAAAAGTATTGAAACTTTGAAAGATTTGCATCTTTCTATTCTGAACAATCTGTATTCTAAATATCAAGCAACCCTCCTATCACAGCCTGTGAAATTAATTCCGTATTTTGCTTCTTCAGAAACAATAAACGTAAAATCTTTTTCGAATGATATTAGGGGACATTTATATTATGACTTTAAGTCATGACTAAAAATCATGGGTTTTTTGTATTATCAAATTGTGACGTTTAAAAAAGGCACGTTTTCAGTTTTTCATTTTTTTGATGTTCTCTTTTCTTATTGGTTGTTGCCATAGATAAAATATACATAGAGCGGAAACTCTCCTGTCAAAGACCTAACTCAGTTGTCAAAAACATAAGTGGTGAGAATGTATCAGTAGAAAAAACCATGTGAAAACAAAAACAACACTCGTATGTGTAACTTTTTTGAGTAATTTTTTTGTTTGAGTTTTTTCTAGTTTCCGCTCTATGTATATTTTCTTTATGGCTGTTGCGTTCAAATACGAACGTTCAAATACGAAAAAGGCAACCATGTTTGCCTTTTTTTGACAAACATAAATGCAAGGAGATTTTCGTAGGAGTTTTAAAAGAAATATAAAAAATGGCATGACTTTAAATCAAAGTGTAAATGTCGCCTTAATTTTAGTTTTACAAGTAGAATTTACACTTGTTTGTATTTTTTGGTATTTTTAATAATTTATTTGATTATGCGATTAACCGAATAATCAAACCACAGGGCAATATAGACACAATATGTAATTGTCAAAAACCTAACTCTCGCAATAACAAAATACATGCTAGCATAGAGAAACATAGAGCGGAAACTAGAAAAAAACTCAAACAAAAAAATTACTCAAAATAATTACACATACAAGTGTTGTTTTTATTTTCTCATATTTTTTTCTACTAATACATTCGCACTACTTAGGTTTCTAATAACTGAGTTAGGTCTTTGACAGGAGAGTTTCCGCTCTATGTGTATTCTCTATGCATGCTAGTCAACGTATTTTGTTGTCGTATTAAACATATGATTTGTCTCTATGTATAATTCTCTATGAACCAAACATTCCGATTAATCAATACACTGATTAATCAATTAATTTGAATTTTGAGTCTTCAAACTTGAATATTTTTGTTTAGAAAAATTATACAGAAAAAACCATAAAGTAATCAAATTAAAATAAACAAAAGTTACACTAAATTCAAAAAATTTATTTGAAATTATTCAAATTTCTAAATAATCGAATTTTTCTTTTCTTTGAACAATCAAAATCAAAATTATTCAATTAATTCTGAATATGAATAATCAAAATGTTTGGTTAATCGGTATAAAAAATGTAATTGATAAAACTTTTGTGAATTCAATATATTGAAGAAGCTAAAACGAAATTGATCGGAATAGTAACTATGGAATCTAAACCATTCAGAACGGAATGTGAGACAGGTCTAACAGACATTTTTTTTATAATTTTGTTTATTGGCTGATAATGATGAAACTTAAGAAACATATTTCTTAAAGTCTTCACAAAAATCTTTAGTCGAAATTATTTTTTTAATTAAAGAAGAATACTTTTCGATTAAGTTCCTTTTATAAATTATTGAAAACTATTTTGTGCACATGAGCTCAAAAATTTCTTTCGGATAATTTTGCCAATGGCACAAAATAATAAAAGAATTTGACTGAAATGTTTAAGAATGTAATTTTATAATTAACTAGCTGAACCCGGTCCGCTTTGCTGGCCCTTAGAAAACATCTGTTTTATATTGCATCTCGATTTTAATATACAGTTTTGGACAAAGTCGGTGATCCAATGAATTCAATTACTGTGTCAGTCTATTTGTATTTTATTGTTTTGCCAGGCAGTTTCAATTGTATTTGCTTATTGATCTTGTTAACATCATAATTTGTTGGTGCCAAAATTGCATGTTCCCACAGACAATCCGAATTGTTGTAGTTCGTTGTAAGACTTGGGAATACTTTGTCGACAACGTCTTGAATATTCATTTGCATTTGGCAGAAGTCCGGAAATGAAATCTCATTTGTGGAGGGATCAATTGGAATTTTTCATATCGTCATTGGGAAGCGTGAGCAATGATCCAAATCTATGGTATATTTGGCCTTTAACTTTAAAGGTGGGCATGAAGCCGACGTCATTTGAAAGCATGTGTTGTACTTTTGGATATTTTGAAGGAAGTGTTTGGAAATAGGATTGGTGCCGGAAATGTAACTTTGTAGCAGCTCAGACACATTCCCGGGGATTCCTTATTGAACTTCAAAATCTGCAATGTAAGTAATGTTTGTTCATTGCGCCAATTTGTATATCCTTGTAATTCCTGTAGTTATCATACTTATTATAATAAAATCCGGGCAACATTAAATCGATTCTTTCTCTTGATCGAGACATTCGGGAGCGAACAACTATATGCTGTTGAGGTGTTTCTGCAGCACACGATGAAGATGCACTGCTGAAGCCGTGATTCTCGTTCTCTTCCCGTTTCCGCGACTCTAGACGTAGATGCCCTTTCGAAAACAAATTTTATTTGAATAAAACCGTTATTTTTTATTAAAAGTGATATGCGGAGAGTTATTCAAAATATTATTTTTTTAATAGATTTCATATGGAATTTTTTTAATCATGCACCTAATTTGCAAGAGTAAACAAAATTGATAATATAAAATAACTTCTATAGTACCGGACATGCGTTGAAATGTATTCCTTTTTTCGCTTACACCAAATCATTAATTTTTAGAATGATGTTAAGCAACAAAATGAAAATTGTCATTGTTTGAACGTTGGAAATAAAAAAAGTATTTATTTATACGACTTTACGGTGTTACACGCTATGCTTTTCTGAAGATTCCGTGAAAATTTTATCAGCCGTTTTTGAGTCCATATGGAACATACATACACACATCTGTTTTTATATATAATGGCATTAACGGTATAATGTAAAAAATAGATTTTTACACACCTCTCCGCCCACAGACCGAATATCAAAAATCTGACTTTACAGTGCTACGCGCTGGGTTATTCTGAATATTCCCTGAAAATTTCATCAAAATCGGTCCAGAAGTTTTTTATATATATAGATGGTTTCAGCGGTATAATGTAAACATTTGATAATGCCACGCCCCTCCGCCCACAGACCGAAAATCAAAAATCTGACTTTACAGTGTTACCCGCCAGGCTATTCTGAAGATTCCCTGAAAATTTCATCAAAATCGGTTGAGCCGTTTTTGAGTTCATTCGGAACATACATACATACACACATACATACCCACATACAAACATCCATTTTTATATATTTTTATATATATAGATGGATGTTTGATGTAAACATTTGATAATGCCACGCCCCTCCGCCCACAGACCGAAAATCAAAAATCTGACTTTACAGTGTTACCCGCCAGGCTATTCTGAAGATTCCCTGAAAATTTCATCAAAATCGGTTGAGCCGTTTTTGAGTTCATTCGGAACATACATACATACACACATACATACCCACATACAAACATCCATTTTTATATATATAGATGTGAAACATTTTGGCTTTTGAGCCAAACTCGTGTTTTTTAACTCGAATTTTTTGGCTAATTATGATACAGTTTGTCAATAAATTGTTTTCAAAACTGAAAATATTCAACATATTTATAATTTAATTGATAAATAAAAAGAATATTTTTTTATTTTTTGCAGATTTTTTCTTACAATTTATCTTCTTTATTTATTTTAAATTAGTAAGACAAAGGAAACCTAAAATTTTAATTATAGTGAGGAAGAATGCAGGAAAAAAGAAAATAAGACGGTATTCAAGAGTGTCAAATAATTGTTTTTAGCCAAATTCGTGTTTTTTTAAGTCGATTTTATTTTGGTTAGTTATGATATATGATCGGACCATTACCTTGTTATATAAGGCATCGATATATTTTTGTCAATTTTGAACAAAACCAGAATGTTAGAAAAAAGATTTTGAAAAATAGTTAAATAGGTATAAACCAAAAATCATCTAAACTAGTTGGTGGCTGAAAAAGTACTACACAGTCATGGAGTCATATATAAACTGGCAACACCTGATTACTTTCACATAAAGAATCAGTTGTGACACTATTTTCAGATTTGAACTTATAAAAAAAGTTAAACAAGTTGGATTTTCAGGAAATTATTATTCTTTTTTTTCATTTAGGTTTAAAATATTGATAAAATAATTTAATTTTTTTGTAGACCTACCATTATCTATATAATCTACAAGTCACGACTTTATATATGTTAAAACAAATGAACTGTGAGTTAATAAGTTCAGCATAAAAATATATGATCGAACAATTGCAGTACTTCTCGATCTCCTCCCATGAAAATAAGACGGTGAATTAAAAATCTGTTTTACATCTTCTTAAAGAACGGTGTTATTTATTGAAAAAAAGAATACAAAATTTTTATAATTTTGTTCAAGTAAATTTCAAATCGGAAGGAGTCTATCGTTACCGCTATAGCTCGAACCAAACTATTACCTCTAAAATTCGCTTGTTGATTTCCACAATTGAGTTTATAATAGAGAAATCAGAAACTTATCTTCCGTTTCTGTAATAAATTACAACATATTTTATCTTATTTTTTTATTTTTGGAAACTATAAAAGGTTAATCATTTCAGTCAGACTGAATGAGTGTTATCTTTGAAGCGTTTCAAATCGATAGCCAACACTAATTACAATCATTAGCACAAATGCATAATTATACGTAATGTGAAATTATCGGATGCATATTTTATAACTCATACGCTCAGTCATTTTTATACCCACCATCATAAAAGATGGGGATTATATTGATTTTGTCATTCCGTTTGTAATACATCGGAATGACAATTTGAAAAGCGATATAATGGGGGTTATAGGCCTAGGTGTGGATATACAAATACAATTTTCAAAGGTTTTGAAACACCCTCAAAATTTTGAGTTATTTTGGGATAAACTATTTTAGAGTAGGTTGTAGTAGTTTAGTACCTCTAATTCATACATTTTTAGACCGATTTCAAAATTTTAAGCAATTGTGGAAAGACAAAGAATTAAGATTTAACAAAATACAGCGGTGGCCACCAATTTAAGACAAACACTTGAATTTTTTTCATCAACTGAATTTTAAGTGCGATAGAGCCAAAATAAAAGGACCTCTAAGGGTATGAAATTTATTATTAATGTTTTTAGTTTCTGAAAAATGTTTAGAAAAATCGGTGAAACATATATGGACAAAGATATGTGGAAATATGTTGACCCACCTCAGCGAACATCCGCTGTTAATAACATGATATGACCGAAACTAATGAAACTAAAAATACGAAATTTGGTCCGAATATTTTATAATGATATAAATGTGAGAAAATATGTTTATTTAAAAAACAAAAAATTTTTGGTCAAGTTGTAGAAAAATTGTATGAGTTCGTGAATATGTATGAATTGACACAGTCGAATAAAACACACTTGTGTGTTAAAACAGTCCTCATGCATACATATTTGTGGAAATATTTAAAAAAATAATTGAAAATCACGTGGAATTTAGCAAACAATTTTTGTCTTAAATTCCTGGCCACCACTGTATATGCATAAAATGTATATTCCAATAAATTAAGTAAGATTTTATGAAACATTTTTTTGTCGTAATTTTTTAAAAAGGATATACTAGTTTTGTTATAAAAATTTCAATAAATTTGAATTTATTTTAAATTTCGTGGACTCATTTTAACACATCATATATACTACTAATAACCTAAGTCACGCTGTGATTTGTTTTCCCATAAAATAAATAGTTCTTTTTTGTTGCCGTGGAATTTTCCTCTTACTCTCGCCAGTTTCTTAATAACCACTAAAGTTTCGTAAACAAAGTATTTATGCTAATTGCAATATGTATTTTTCAATTTCTATTTATTGCCAAGAGGAAATACCTATACAGTATTGAAGACAACAAAAAGTAAAAAAAATAAAAAATTTAAATGTGTAATAAATTCTTAAACAAAAAATAAATAAATATGTAGTTTTTCATGCCGACAAACATATTTACAAAAATATTTATGCATAATTTGTGTTCAGTTTAGTTTTTTTTTATATATTTTTTGCCTGTTTTGCGGAAAACAGAAGAACTGAAATCAAGGTACCATATGACACCTTTTCAAAATGACTAAATAACTAAAATAAAATCAGAAAAAAACTATTTTTGTAAAAAAAAAAATTATTGGCTCATATTGAAAATATACTCGTGATTTGCAATTACCATAAATACAATATGTATGCACGTGGTTATTATTATTTTTCTTTGATTTTTGTTTTTTTGTTTTTGATGTTTTTGGTCTTTAAATAATGTATTTGAATGAAGGGTTTATTGAAAATGATTGGACGGTTGAGGCGATTAATGTCGTGGTATCTATGAACAGGCATGACACTTTCGGTTTTAGTCACTATTTAGAAAATGCTAAAGAAAATATAAGAGGTTTTCAGTGAAATAAAATTAGAAGACGTAAAAATAGTAGACAATTTATTGACTGACATCGCTTAGATGACTGAGAAAGCGATCCTGAACAGATTTATTTGGTGGACAATATTTTTTAAATTTTTTTTTTAAAATTTTAGTGAACATTTTAAGATTTCTTAAATCTGTTTCTTTACTCAAAATCTCACCTCAAAATCCGAGACAAATAATCAGCTTCAAAAAAACTTTATTCGAATATTTTCTTTATATATATTCGATTCTTTCAACTATAACACTTACTTACACTACACACACACAATAAGTATTACGTTAGAAAATTAGAAATTAATAAATAACAACAGCTACAAATGCACAAAAACAAAAAAACGATGGCGAAAAACCGCCAACAAAATATACTCGATATTTAAATGAAATGCATCATCACTATCATGTGAATTTTGTGGCCCCATTCAAATAAAATGAAATGAATAAATGCTTGAATGAATAATTAGTCGATATACTCAAACTAATTTTCAAATATTTTTGATTTGTATATAAAAATCAACAGAAAACAAATGTAGTATATTAAATATGCTGATATAAAAATTAAAATTAAATCAAAATCAAAAACAAACAAAAAAAGAAATTCAAATTCAAAATCATTATGACAAAATAATGAAAACATTTAAATTACGAGTTCTGACGCAGGTGTTAAATTTAAAACTAACGGTATGTCGTATTAATAATTGTATGATTGTAGATGTAATTTTTTTGATAATACACTAATATAGAGAGACATAGCTACATATACTTATGTATACTCAAAGATTTAAACAGACTATGTTTTTTTTTATTATTAAAACTGTGATGGCCAAGCGAAGATTTTTAAGATTTAAAAGTATTATTCTTTCTTTAAAAACATATGGATTCCGAGACAAAGAATGAATCAAGCCAGGCCAAGAATGAATCAAGCGAATATCGGATATTCTTTACAAAAGTGATGCGTATCCCAGAGAGAGCGTTATAAATCGATCGAAACAAATAGTAATGGGACGGGACACGGACTATCAAGCGGGTCAAACAAAACTTTCCAAACCATTTCATTCTAAATACTTTTTAACAGGTATTGTAACATGTGGCCGATGGTTTCATGTTGACCGCTTATTTAGGGCGTTTACGGTCAATTCTCGCTTCAAACGAATCAGTTGCAATCGATACAGCTTCACTGTGATGGTCTGGTTAGATTTCAGCAGCTCATAATAGATAGGACTGTTTTGCTCCCACAAAATACAGAGAATTACATTAGCGCCATGGATATTTAGCTTTGGTGTCTGGTTGGCTTCACAAACGATCTCTTACGCTTCGAGTTAATGTAATGGATCCATTTTTCACCGCAAGTAACGATTCGATAATGTAATGTTCTTTTATAGCGTTCAAGCAGCATTTCGGACCTCAAGGTCTCTCGGCTTTAATTCGTATGGTACCCCTGCTTTTTAATTAATCTCGTTTTGAAATTGCCGGTTGAGTAGCTCCCAATGACTTCGCAAGTTCTTGTTGAGTTTTACTACAATCTTCATTCATCTTGGTCTTCAATTTTGTTTGGCTGGCCTGGGCGATTTTTGTTTTCCGTGTCAAAATCATCACTTCTAAAAGGCACAAACCATCGCTCGCATGTTGAAACACATTCACCATAAGCTTTAGTGAGAAATCGGTGTGCTTCAGCGGCACTTTTTTCAAATTAAAGAAGTAAAGCAAAACTTCCAGCATATGACGCTTTGTTAGTACAAAATTCGACATTGTCGAAGCAAAAAAAAAAATGTAGTTATTGAACTGCTCTGCTATATTATGGTAACATTGCTATGCCTACTCCAATGCATTGTCATGTTATGTCATTGCAACGCAGTATCAGCAATTGCTTCTTGTTGGGCTGAGTCATGAATTTTTCAATGTATTTTGTATGATTAGATGTGTATTAAAATAGATGTACTTAAAATCCGGTCGCATTTAAGCTTTATGTAGATATATAAAGAAAAATGCGATTTCATAATGTTCAACCACAAATTTAATCTTATTTATTAGCAACTAGTTGACCGCGCCGACTTCGCCCGGTAGCATTTACTAATGTTAGTTCTACACCTGCCTGTTCTTATTTATTTGCAAATAAAATATCTAAATTTGTACTGCATACTTTAGGGAGCTTTTTTATTACAGTTGACTGGACTCAAAAAAAAAAATTCGAGTTTTACCGGAATTTTTTATTTTTTTTCCTTTACAAACCATCTCTTGAAAATTTCAAATCGAATAAAAAAAAATCAGCCAAATCGTTCCAGCTGTTCTCATACACGGACCATTTCATTTTTATATATATAGATTATGAATATGCAAAAAAACTAGTTAAATATCTTTATTTCTAATAAAAATTCTAGTTTTTGACTTGATGGTACCCATTAACTTTTGCACAACTTTTCGGTCCACCTGTGCTGCATATTTATTTCAAGCAGATAACATTTTTTTATTTCTTCCATTTTTCTTTAATTTAGCTTTGACAATAGCCCAATATTTTTCAATTCGTTGAAGCTGGGGACCATTGGGTGGGTTCATATGTTTTGGTATTATATTGACTTTGTTGCTTCGATACCACTCCATGGCAGCTTTGGAATAGTGGCAGGAGGTCAAATCTAGCCAAAACTTTACTGAAGAATGGTGTTGTCCAATTAAAGGGTAGCAAACGTTTTTTAAGACATTCTTTGATGTAAATATCCGAAGTCATAGTTGTAGAGGTTACAAACGGAGCACTCTTAAGACCGCAACTGCAAATAGCATGTCACAACATTACCTTCTTATCAAATTTATCCATTTTTGTATATTTATATTTTTGACTGACATTCCCACGGCTCTCTGAAACATAAAATTTACGTCCTGGTAGCTGTTGAAGGTTCATTTTCACATACGTCTCATCATCCATGATAAGGCAGTTATTAAGTTCTGTCAAAACTTGTTCGAAAAGTAAACGAGACCGTTTTACAGCAGTAATATTTTGCTATTCTGTACGATTTGGATATTTAATGTTACGATATGACCGTAAGACATCATCCAGACGTATTCTTCTTTCTGCACTACGACTGGTTTTATATTTTTGGTGCGATCATTATCAGATAAACCAGGATTTTGTTTAATATAACGCATCATTTTCGTTGTAAGCTATTGGTCTCGTCTGCTAACTTTTTTGGTTTCTTTTTTCTTTCAATCCGTGCTTAAAGTTCCTCTGTAACGTTTTATAAAATCATTCAGTACTTTTTGATAGCTTCAGTTTTTTGGTATCATTGCACCTGACCGTGTTGGATTTTTTAGAAAATTGTTCACAATTCTTCTAGTTTGATTTGCCATTGCTCGCCACGTGTACAAAAATTAATATACTAATTTGAAATCTTGACAGAATAAGTGAACAATGCTTTATTAAATAAGAATCGTATAAGATTTGTGCCTCATTAATGAAATCAGAGTGTAAAAATTCAAATTGTTTCGAAATGCTATGGAACGATTCCATTAAGAAATCATATTTCTCAGATTTAATATGGCAAATGCTAAGAGACAAAAAATTGTGGATACAATTTTTGGATAAATTCTACATTTTGCGATTTTGATTATGGAGTTTCCAATACTAATAGATTTTTCAGTATAAAATGTTAACCCTCCCTTAAACTACAGGGGGGCCCCTGTTAGGACACTTCTGCATTTACAATAATATGTATAAATGATGCACTTGCCTATTATCGGATGCCTGCTGAGACACAAAAACAATAAATTGCAATTGAATTTAAAATTGCCAAAGAACAAGCACTATCATGTGCACTAAAACAAACAACAACAAAAAAACTATCACCGACTGACTACATTATTGTTGTTGTTATTATTATTATTGTCAACATTGCAGTTGTTGTCGTCGTCGACGTCTTAGATGATGATAATAATGATGGGTGATTTCGTCATAAACAGCAAAAAACATAAACAAATCATTGGTTGCCATCATCATCATCATCCTCATTCTCTTAAATGTTTGGCAAATGGCAAAAAATAAATAAGAATAAACAAACATAAATATTATTTTGTTGTCATAATGTGGACAACAAAAACACTAGTGACACACACGGAGACATATAAACAAACAAATAAACAAACAGACTGGCTGACAGACGGACTCAATAAGTGTTGGAGTGTATTATTACAGTGAGTGCTTGCTTGTGTTATGTAAGTAGGTGGCAAACGTCATAATATTTTGATGCCTTAATTATGTATGTCTGTCTAACTTCTCAGAAAAAATTTGAATATTGACACTGACATAGAGAATTTTTAATTTGAAACTATTTTTAGCTAGTAAATAGTAAATATTTTTAGTTTAAAAATAGTTTAAATTTATTAACACAATATACAATATATAGTTCAAAATCTGCATCATTATTTTTCCATACTTAGTATTTATAATCAAAAGCAACAATTAAATGTTCTATAAATTATATATTAAATAGGAATATATATACAGTGTGGTTATAGTTAAGTTAGGCTAAGATGAACAGACAAAAATTTTAAGAATTTTGTTGATTTTAAAAAATGTATCAATGGAAAAGCTATGACGTTTTCCCATCTTTCTGTCAACATATGGATTCCGAACTAAAAGAACAGCTCATCTATTGAGGCCAAGAACGCATCAAACCAATATCGGATACTCTGTTGCAAAGAGAGCGTTCTGCATCGATCGAAACAAATAATAGTCGGTCGGGACACAGTCTGGATTATAAAGACTACCCAACCACTCCATTCTAAATACATTTTAACAGGTATTGCAACATGTGACCGAACGTTGTCATGATAGAATATTACGGTTTCTTTTCTGTCCGCATATTCTGGGTATTTTTCGGCTAATGCTCGCTTCCAACGAATGAGTCACGTTCGGTACAGGTTTCCTGTCATTGTGTAGTGAGATTTCAGCAGGTCATAATATATAGGATTCTTTGCTGCTACCAAATACAGAGAATTATCTTAGCGCAATGGATATATGGCTTTTGTGTCGATTCGGCTGGTTGGCTGGACTTCACACACGATTTTCTTCATGAAGAAATGCCTCCAATTCTTGGTCTTTTTTGGCTGGCCTGGGCGATCTTTATTAAAATCCAAACTTCTGCACGTTGAAACCGATGTAAAGCAAAACTTCTCGCATATGACGCTTTCTTGGTACAAAATTTTACATTTTCGAAGCAAAAAAACTTTGTTGTTTACACTATAATGTTCAATAACTAAGTGAGAATAAATGACAGATATGTATACTTCAAAATGACATATAAGTTACATATTAGCAACAAAAACCGTGTTCAAAATATACGTCATCTATTGTAAATCCCGCATTTTTGAAGTTTCTGAAATAGTATTGGATATGGTGTAGTTACGATTTTGATTAAGTTTGAATAATCGGATCGACAATTGTAGTCTCCCAAAATAGCTACATTTTTTAAATTATAGTTCGTTATTTGTGTCCTACATGTGGCGATCTGAGTATGTTCAACATCCCTTTCATCATATCCTTACTCGCCTGTCTTCATTTTAAATAATTTTCCGCATGCACTACTCCCCTTATGATGCCGTACTTTCGTGTCTACAGTCAATATTTTAAAATTTTCTTTTAGTTTGCTTTCGTTTTTTTCGATTTTATAAAACAGTCATATATAAATTATTTTTACGTCAAAGGTTTTTCTTCTTTGTTGCAGCCTGTATAAGTGTGTTTTATGGTTTTGTGTGCAAGAGAAAAATAATCTGAAATCTGTTTCGTTTAACGACATCTACACTATGACGCCATTAGTTAGGCATCAAACCAAACATAAACCCAAACAATTGAAAATCTATGTACAAAGACCATGTGTTCTTGATTTGTTTTCTTTTTATACCCTTCACCTAAGTTTGTCATTCCATTTGTAATTTTTAAATTTTTTCATTTACAATCCCATAAATTATATATATTCTGGATCGTTACATATTGCGGAGTTGATATAGCCTAAAAATCGAAACAAATGGCTGAGATATTAGCGAATAACCGCGATTACCTCGATTTTTTTACCAAATATTTTTTTTACCAAAAAGAGTTTTTACCATTTTTTTATATTTATCATAAAGTATACTTTGGTGAAGGGTATATAAGATTCGTCACAGCCGAATATAGCACTTGTGTTGTTATTACATGATGATTTTATTATTTTTAATATATTTTACACATTATATTTAGTGGTTTAAAAATATATGCATTTATATATTCAAATTTGTTTGTAAGCATATGTAAAATATTTATTTAAAATACATACTATAGTCGAGCATTTAAGGTTCTATTTTTTACACATTTATAGAGGCATATAGTACATATAACTTAAAATAATCCTTTAATATTAAAAAGGATTTAAACGAATTTTTATTAAGTTGGAAAGTAAAAAAGTACTCAAGAAAAATCTACAAAATATAATATATAACTTTGCTAAGAAATATCTTTGACACTAACCTACGTTCGGAACGAAGGGATCAAACCATAACTTTGCGAAGAAATAGCTTTGACACTACATTCACCTTTGAAATGAATAAATTTTAACTATTTTAACAATTTTTTTATGTTCTCCATTTTTCGATAGCATTTTAGTAGCACTATATTTAGTGTTAAAGGCAGATATTGTTGTTTGCAATATATAATAAATATGGGATCAAGAACGTTTAAAAAAAAAATGGGTTTCGACTGCATCTAGAGAAATGCAAAATTCTGCAAATTGTAATATAATTTTAACTCTTCAACATCTTTTCCCAATGTTTGTTTGCCGCTATAAAGCTCAAACTACATTTTTTCTTTAGCATATTTTTCATTTCATGGTGGAACTTTTTCTACCTACCATGTGTTTGTTGTAGCAGCATATATAACACTGTACAACACAAAAACAAATTACAAGGTCCGTCCAATAAATTTTGATAGAGAAAAAAAAGACACGTGAATCGGCGTTTTGAAAGTTTACATCTGAATTTCATTTGAGGGGGATTCTTATTTTTAATCGGCATGTTCTCTGTAACATTTTACATAAATTTGCTGAACATACTTTATACCTAAAATGTAAGGATCACATGGTTTCTTATGCTGATTAACAATAAGAATGTGCCAGAGCTTGGAAACTGTAACCCCCTCTCAAATGAAATTCAGATGTAAACTTTCAAAACGCCGATACATGTGTTTTTTTTTTTTGACTCCTCTATCGATTTGGAAAAAATTTGATTTTGTTGTATAGTGTAATTTTAAGTCCAAGGAATTGTGCTACTTCGACTGGATGAGTCCATAAATCCACTGGACGTAGTGAAGTAGGGTTGGCTGGACAGTTGAATATGTTGATGGTATCATGAGAAACCTGACCATATGCTGGGAATATGTTGAGGACGGCACGGTCTATGCAGGACCAAAAGGCATTATGTCTGTTGCTCCATCCTGATCTTAGTTGTACCAGAACGACTCTTGTTTTACGAGGCAGATGCTATCGATGGTGTTCGGTCTCCAAGTTCGACATTCATACGGTATCCTGCTACCGTGGAATTGATGGCGTTTCTATGAATATCGTTCAAAGCTGTCATATTCGCGCTGCGATCATATGGATCCTTCATATCGCTTTATTCTCTTATTTACTTAGGTCCCGTCTGAGATGCCTCGGGGTAGACTCCAACTGTGTGATGTCGAAGTTTGGATGACTCCTCCGATGACATCCCAGAAGGAAAGATTTACGATAGCGAATGCGACACAATTTGCAAATCAAAGGCAATGTGTTTTTTTAATTAAAACTACTAAAATTTGATTTGAATTTAAATTGTCAGCCACATTTAAATGTTTGCGGGTTTCTGCTAACAAACAATGATTTAGGTACAAGAATGCGACATTAGAACGAGAGCATAATCAATTGGAAAATTTACCGTTAATTGGGTTTTGTTTGACCTGTATTTATTTTTTGTATTAATTTGTTGTTGATAAAAAGATTTTCTAAAATTTAAAAAATAAACAAGAAACCAATACATTCCCTTTTGAGGAATATATCTTTAAGGTTGACTTTTATTTAAAGATAACTTATGATTCGGTGCAAAAATATTTTTCTTTTATAGCGTTCAAACCTCGTTTCGTACATGCAAAATCGTAGTTCAAGGTCTCTCGGCTTTAAATCGTATGGTACCCGATTTCCCTGTTTTTGGAAGAATCCTTCTGCTTTTTGTAATTGCTGCTTGAGTAGCTCCCAATGATTTTGCAAGCTCTCGTTGACTTTGACAACAATCTTCATGGTGTAATGCCTGCAATTCTTGGTATTCAAACTTTTTTGGCTGACCTGGGCAATCTTCGTCTTCCGTGTTAAAATCACCACTTCTGAATCATCCCCCGCACTATGAAACCGATATAACACATTCACCATAAGCTTCGGTGTGCTTCAGCGGCACTATTTTTAAAATGAAAGAAGTAAAGCAAAACTTCCAGTATATGACGCTTTGTTGGTAGAAAATTCGACATTTGCTAAGCAAATTCAATAACTAAGTGAGAAAAAAAATTCAAAAAGAAAAAACTAATAGCTGAATAACAATTGTCAGATTTCGGGTGTGATCTATGAAAATCCGCAGTTTCAGTTTAAACCGAATGATATAAACTCAGATATAATAAAGCGTGATCCATTTCGAGGTTCCCTACTTTTTACAAGAAAAGAACACAGAAAATTCAAATTTAATGGGGAATGTTTATTATCATTTGAAAGAACATTCTTTAGCATTTATTTTTTGAAGATTATGTCTATCAAATGTTGGCCGTTGCTACGTCGCAGATGGTCCATCCGTTGAGTCCAATTTTCGATGACTCGTTCGAGCATTTCGACTGGTTACTGGCGAATGACACGTGTGATGTTTTTATACAAGGCCTGAATCAAAGCGGGTTTGTCCGCACAAACTTTAGACTTTACATATTCCCACAGGAACAAGTCTAACGGTGTGGTATCACACGATCTTGGTGGCCAATCGACCAGCCCCAAACTTGAAATTATGTGCTCACCGAAGTGTTCTCTCAATAAATCCATTGATTGATGCGATGTGTGGAAAGGTGCCGTCTTGCTGAAACCAAATGTCGCCGAGATCACGAGCTACAATTTCAGGCATCAAATAGTCGGTTATCATGGCACGATAACGGTCGCCAGTGACGGTTACGTTCGCACCGGCATCATTTTTAAAGAAATATGGATCGATGATTCCACCGACCCACAAACCACACCAAACCGTGGTTTTTTCTGGATGAAGTGGCAGTTCTTCAATTTCTTCAGGTTGTTCTTCGTCCCAAATGCGGTAATTTGGTTTCCAACCCATTGAGCCAGAAATGGTCCTCATCGCTGAACTAAATTTGCCTCGAAAACGTCGGATCTTCTTGGAACTTTTCAAGAACCCATGAAGCGAAGCGATGTCGTTGTTCAGGCGTAAGTCTTTCCATTATGAAATGCCAAACAATACTAAACAAAAATTACATGACACGACTCAAAAAGGCTATTGAAAAAAGTATCTCTACTTGAATCACCTATTACAATTGATTCTTCGACCCTACGTAGGTGAAGTACTTATTTTCTTTTTCAAATTAATATTTAGATTTGTTTATATGTTTTACAAATAATTCTTTAACATACTTTAATTTCTATAGTTGAAAACTTTTTATAATTAAACAGCACTATCTTAGACATACATGATGTATATGTAAAATAGTTATGTCTTTTACATCACATGACTTAAACATACATTTCGATATATTGCAAATAAGTAAAAATATAAATATTTATACTATTATTTAAAAAAAAATAATTCGTATGAATATTTTATTAAAGATGGAAATTTATGTCGTCATTGTACTTATTATTATTTTTTTTTCTCTCAACTATATTTCTGCAAGACATCAGGCACACTTTTTTCCACACACTGTGGTATTACAAGTATATAAGAGTGGATGGATGGTACACTCAGAGAAATAATATAATTGTAACTGATCACAGCAAACATTTTAACATGATTTAACATTATTATTGTCAGTATAATTATTTATAAGGTTGCAGCATTCATTATAAGTTACAGTTAGGATCCACATGATTGCAGCAAACATATATATGATTGTAATAATTAAATATGTGTTTGTGCAAATCATGTTTATAATGAATCATTATATTATAATATGTTGCTCCCAACCATAATCTTAGAGCAACATAATATGGTAAAATCCTTCTTCATAAAACTGATTGCTGCAATCATGTGAATCGTAACTTTAAAATATTATGATTGCTGCAACCATAATATTGTTGAATAATATTTTAATCATGTTAAAAGTATAGCTGTGATCAGCTACAGCTATATTTATTCTCTGGGTGTATTTTAAACTGCCACTTATAGATTTATCATGTTGTGAGAGTGTGTTTGATTGAGTTTGTTACACTCTTGCACACTTTTCATATACCTTGTAGTTTTTTTCGTTTGTGTGGCAGTAGCGTTTCGATTTGTGCAACATTGCAACCAGGCATAAATATTACGTACGAGTGTTGTTGTCTATTGCTTATTAGTTTTCGCGCCTTTATTAAAGATTAACAAACATTTAGATGTCTGTAAGGTTTTGCGTTGTTTTTTTTTACTCTTTAGGCTTTATTTTTGGATTTAAATTTTTTTTTTGTCAGCTAGCAAGCAGCCAGTAGTTTTTTTTGTTGATTAACTCATCAAATATTTAATGTGAACAGTAAAAATAATGTTTAATTTGAACATTTTACTGTTAAGAAAATATTGATATATTCAAGCCTGTATTATAATTCGAGATTGTGTGTGTTTGTTTGGATTCCTGTGATGCGTATGAGTTACGCCATTTGATGAACAATACATATTGCACATACATATGAGTATTTGGTTTTGGAATTGTTGCAATATTGAATTTTATTTAGTAAATTCATTGCTGGCTTTATATGTAATTATAACCTATCAACACAACAATTAATTATTTCAAATCAAAACAAAATTATTTTATTTTATTTATTTACCTTCATAAGGGGGTGTTTCTTTAAATAAAACGAACCCTCCTTAAAATCTTTAATTTGCCTGACACTTGACTTCAACTTTATATAATAATTGCTAAAATAGCGTTAATGAGGTCAAATGCCAAATAGTTTGATTCTTCTTAAATCTGCATATCAATTTGTGTCATCATGCAATCAAAACATCATTCAATTTAATCAAAATTACTTGTTGCTGGTACTAGCAACATCTAAAAAAATGCTGGTATTATTGTTGTTATAATTATAAAAATAAAAAACTGTGCATAAATCATTAAATAATTAAACATTAAGCAGTTTGTGTGCAAAACTCCATATAGTAGCGACAAAATCAAACAGAAATAGAAAACGAAATCAAAATCATAAGCAGATTCACAAAATTACCATCATTTTTTGTAAAATTTCTATCAATCACAAGGTAGTACCTCAACAACAATCAGCTAAAATACCGGGCCAAAATAAAAAAAAAAACAAGACTTTCTGGCGAGGTTAACGCTTTTTATATGCAAACATACATATATACATAATTATGTATAGGTATGGATGTATATTTGTTTATTGACGTATATGCAAATATTAATAATATAAATATAAAATAAATAAATTCATATTTTATGACAAACTAATGTGTCTTTAAAAAGTGAAGTTGACGACGACAACGTTATCAATGATGATGATGATGGTGTTGATTTTTGCAACAAAGTTACTGGGTCTGTGTGTTTTTAAGTTTTTTTTTTACATATAATCAGCCATTTATCTATTTATATATTTATGTTATAGATGTAAACAAATACATATGTATATATATCAAAAAAAAAAAAAAAAAATAAAAAAACTTAATAAATTAATACAAAACTTAAATAATAATTTAAAATTTTACACACATTAAAACTCACTTAAATCTGATGAAGAGTACGAAAAATTAGTAAGGGTTGTCATGTTACTTAAATTAACTAATGTTTCCACAAAAAATTTATAAAGCAAAGTAACTATACCCTAGACCACCATAGTGGGGGGTGATCAATTGATCATTCAAAATTCAAACCACTGAGCCATGTGAGCATCTGGCTATGGCTTTCACAATCTCAAAACACCATATCTTGAATTCATTTCAATTGTTTCGGATGTTGAGACCTCAACATGGCGTCCAGAATGTTCGGCAACTTTCGTGCTTGTACGGCCAGAATATGTTGATTATGGGACAATCCTGATAAAATATACCAATGGATAGGGGATTTTGTATATTTTTCAAAAATATATAAATACTAGCTGTCCCGGCAAACGTTGTTCTGCCATAGCACACAAAAAGTTTGAAGACTCCCACTGTAATAGTACTCCACATATGCAATAATTTTTACTTTGTATGGGAGGTGCCATGCCCATTGTTCCTTTATAGGTCAATTGAGAATCTAAACCATCCAGGGACCCACTCAAACACACACAACAAATTTCATCGAAATCGGCCCAGCCGTTAAGGAGGAGTTTTGTTACTAACACACGTACAGAATTATATTGTTACAATGTTCAGTTAAAGAACATTGTAGAAAGTACACCACAGATGGCGTATGTATTAGAAACCTCTAGACAGTTAAAGAGAAATCTAGAGTGCAGATGGCAGTGTTATAAATAGTAGCAGAGGTTGCAGTCGTTAGTGAGTTTATCAGAGACGCTTTTCGAATAAACATCATCTAAGTGCCTTAAAGTGTGTTGTGTTTTTCAAGTAAATTCGTGTACATTATAAATTGTGTCTTTAATTCTGAGAATTTATAAACGTGTAAAAAAAACATTGAGTGGCTATTTAATTCTGTTGTTGTTGTACATTTTAAAGAAATAAAGAGTTGTTACAATTTTCAAACTACTAAACGGCTTTTATTTGCAATCAAAAGTATCCGGTTTAAAACCAGCGTTTCTACAATGTTCTTTAACTGAATATTCGAAATCGAATACAGCGTTGCCAATCAACTGAAAGCTTTTATTTAATAATGCCCACAGATATGTTACAGTTTTACAGCACTGTTATTTGAAAGCATTATGCTACTTTTAAATCAGCCGTTAAAATCGTTATATTTGTATTCAAGTACAATTTCGTAACAATATATATAAAGAAGATAACTTTTGACAATTAAAAAATTCATGGAATACTTTTTTGAAAAATATAACAAAAAATGCTTTTTATTGAGTTTTTGCAAAGATACAAATTTTTTAAATTGAAAATAAATTTTTATTTATGAATATTTTTTAATGAAATTTTACAGTTTATAGATTTTTCTAATGGAAATGGAAAAATAAAAACGAATTTTTAAGTTTATAATCAGGAATCCCGCAATTCCGAAAAAAGTGTTGAAAAATTCCAAACATTTTTTTTTAGTTTTTTGGCTATAATAACCATACCAGAGGAGGAGCTATCGAAACTCTTTATAAAATAATTAAAAATATATTTGGCCATCTAAAATGGGTTACTATATTTTGATATCAACTATGCGATTTGAGAATTTTTGCGCTAAAGATGAATTTTACATTCCAAATAGGCATTATTTGGATCAAAAATTTTAAAAATTTTTGAATTTGTTTTCATTTAAAATATTTAAAATAAATTTAGCTTTTCAAAAAGTATAAATTCCTAATACACCTTCTTAGAAATTTGTTAGATAACTTAAAAAGAAAAAAGGACTTTTTCCCAAAAACTAACGAAAAATCTTTTTAAAAATTGTTAAATTCAAATGCATATAACTTTGGAGTTAGTCATGATTTTTAAACAATTATTTTTTTGTTTGACATATAAATGTGTTGCTAGTCCAATAAAAATGGAGAAATGGAGAAAATCGGGAAATATTTGAACCGCTGTTATCAAAAAAGTGGAGTAGGGTGGGTAAAAATGTTGAAATTTTAATTTTCAAATGCGAATATCTCCTAAGTTATAAGAGATAATTGATTGGACTCCCCTGGTGGGCTCATGCGGTAAAAATTCAAAACTTAAACTCGATAACACTTCAAATGTCATTCAAATCGAACTAAGGGTTTAGAAGTTACAGATTTATTTCCCTCATTTTTTTCTATACCACTGTGTGATGGAACACATTCATTAAAATCAAAAATTCGACATTTTCGAAGCAAAAAAAAAAAAATTTTTGTTTATACTATCCCAATAAGCATTTTCGCTGGAATTCAAGTGTAAAGCAAGTTTAATTCCAGTCATACATTCACATTTCAAGGGTTGAAATACACTTGTATTACGCTTTAATTCAATAGCATTCTCCAGTGAAAAGGAAACTTGAATTCAAGTCGAACATTCCAGTGTTTATACAGTTGAGTTCAAGTCTTGAATTAAAATGCAATTCAAGTAGGAATAAGACTTGAATTCAAGCTTTCAAGTACAGTTTAATTCAATCCTTTAATTATTATTTAATTCAAGTCGAAAAAATAATCGGATTCAAGCTTTGATTTATTTATTTTTCTAATTAATTAATCTAAAATTTTTTTTGGATTCTATTTGTTTTGCAAAAAAAAACATGTCAAAAAAATCAGCTCATTGTAAGATTTTGGAGATACATTCTGAAGTTTTATTATTTTCGATTTCCTCTGGGAATCTAAAACAAAATAATTAAGAGTTTCATCTACTGACGAGTCTTTCATTTTTGGAAATTGGCGATGGATTCTGTGTGATAAGGAAGGAATTTGTTATACACTCCATATTGCTTTTTCGCATTTTACTTACTGATGTTTGATTTGATAGAACAATTGTTTAATCTATTTTCAATTGTTTCTTAATATTTTTTTTTAATTTGATGAATTTTATTTGTTTGACAAAAAAGAATAAATTAACAAAATATTGAAATATTTCAAAAATAATGTTTGACTTGAAAAATAATTGAAAAATGGACTGGAATTCAAATTGAATTCAAATTTAATTTCCAACACTTGAAATTAAATTTTTGAGTGCTTATTGGGATAATGTTCAATAACTAAGTGAGAATAAATGACCTTTAAACTGACATATAAGTTATTAAAATCAAAAACCGCGTTCAAAAGATACGAATTCTATTGTAAATCCCGCACTTTTAAGTCATTTACTCAATAATTACCGGGAGAGTTAAACATTTTGGAAAAAAAAAACGATAATGACCTGCATTCTCCGTGACCTTTACATTGTGTTATTATGAGCAAAACAAGTGGTTTTGAGTTAATCGTGTGAAAGTGTTTCGATATTTGAATTTTCGAAACAATTACGGTTATATCCTAAAGCAAGACAGCAGAACTATAGTTTTGTTAAGAGATGGTTAACTAATAAATTCTACCTATCAGCAGCCATTTTGTTTCTATTAAAGATATTTAGCTAAGGCATTAAGGAAGCGAGACACAATACAGAATTGCAAATACAATTGTCGATATGGTTTAAGACAAATCAAGTGAAAGGTAAATAAATATTATTAAACAATTTCATTACAAATGGCCACATAATTTTTTGATTTAGTGATGATAATACTTACCCCCTTATTCATAATCAATTTTTAATTTTATAAAATGTTTATAACTAAATTTCAATTCAAATTTTTTTTTATAAACCTGTAATAAATTTTGAAAGTGATAATGAATACGGTCTTTAGTTTTAAAGAAAATCTATTTTCAATTATGATCAAACTAAAACTTTTGCATTAAATTGGAAAAACAATCAGAAAGTGGAGTTAATATATTTGTCACATAAGCCCTCCCTATTAATTAAATCAAATTCAAAACTTTAGCTCACAAAAAACCGTCACCCCGGCAACTCTGTAACCACTTATGTGTGTATTTTAGTTGTTTAATACATAATATGGAAATAAAACAAATAAATTTGCATCATTTATCATAATGAACATGTTGACGCTTTTTTTTCGCTAGTGTCTTTAATTTTAGACACTCAAAGTTATGTTGTTTTTGTACTACTATGTCTATAATTATAAAAAAAACAACAAACACACTCAAAAACATAAACAAACTATAAACAAAATGTAAACTATAAATAAAGAAATAACAAAAAAAAGTAGTTAAAATTATAGATGGCTAGAAAGAATGAATAGGTTGGTCTCAATCGCTTGTTTATTTGATTGTTTGCATGTCATGTTTGTAAGTAAACACGTCTAGCTGGTGGCTGATCATGGTTTTGGGAAGGTTCGAGTATGTGGTGTATGCGTGCTTGATAGGTGTAGAAGAGAGGGACAAGTGTTTGTGGCGCTAAAGTGAAACCGTAAACAATTTAATTATTAAATTTTCTTAATGTAGTGTGAATTTAATTTAAAAAATGTTTGCAAAATTTGCAAGAAAAAAAATCTAATTTTTTTTATAAAATTCAAATTATATTTATTTATTTCTTTGTTTATATAATTTAAAACAATTTAATTTCTTATAATTTAATTAAAAGTCCATCAAATTTTTTTATAATTTTTTCTTCTTCTCTTAACCCTCTAATGCTCAAAAACTGTGAAATCTTTTTAAAATAATTTAAGTAGCTTTTTTTACAATTGTTACATGAGTTTTTGAAATGAAAAATCAGTTATGTTACCAATTATTGGCATTTTTGCGATTAGTGGCTTAGGTATGCTTAAGCATTAGAGGGTTAAAGCGAGATTGATTGTTTGATTATTTGTTTTTATTTTGCTACTGGTTTCATCTTAAATGAAATAAAAGTTTTTAAATTTAATCAGATAATGTGCCATCATGAAGTAGTTGAAAGACAGACATGTTTAAATGATTGTATAAATTTACATGCATTTGTTTAAAGTTAAATAAACTTTGTATGAAATTGCCATACATATTAATTTTATGGTACAGTTTCTTTTCTAATCTTTAAATTAATCTTTTTTATTGGCCTTTTTATTCCCAAAAGTGATGATCGTTAGGTGAAAATGTTGGTGCAATAGGTGACTTAGAATAAAACAAGTTTAATTTAAATACTCAGTCTTTTTTTACTCATTTCTAAGTTTTTGTTTAGAAATTATAAAAAGCAGGAAAAGTATCAGGCTCCCCTAAATGATTTTAATATTGACTTCGTTATGATTAAGATCTTTAACGATCACTTTTCAATATGGCTTCTTAGTGTTTTTAAATTTTAAATTTTAAATTCATTAAGCTAACAACACGTGTTTTGATTTTATTTTCATTCAATCATTTCCTTTTCCAAAATTCAACTTTAACTTATTAAATAATTCAAAGGATTTGTCATGTTCAGTAATTCTTAAATGAAACACCTGCTGATTGATTACGCAATGAACATAACACAAATATAATAAATTGGAAAAAAAGGATAATTCCATTTAATCAAATGCCATAAGAAATCGTCTGTACTACAAATCACGCACTAACAAACTATAAATGAACGATAACACACACAATACAAACTAACATGTACAATTTTTTCTCTTAGTTCCTTCTATTTTGTGTTTAAAATTTAATGACGTCCTTGGTATTGAATAATATGAAAACAAAACGTCATACTTATTCCTCGAAAATTTCGTTTTTTCTTTTCTTGTATTTATAAAGAGAGTTTTTTGAAAGAGCAACAATAGCAACTAAACAATGGAAAATAATGTAGAATGAAATCAATAAAATCCGCTTATCGGCCTATAATTAGCACATCCGTCCTTTTTTTTGTGTAATCTCTCTAAACAACAACGTCCTTAAAATGCCGTCATACTTAAACATCCATTTTAAAAGGTTTTCTTTCTATCTCTGTCACTCTTTCTGCATATCATACCATACAATGCATTGTTATTGTTTTTATTTTTATTATTAACGCTACATGTGTTTGTACAAATATACTCAAAATGGTTTTTTGTTATTGTATGTACGTGCTTGCTGATGTTTTGTTTACAGTTATAAAACTATGACGTCAAAGTAAAAATTGAAAGTTTTTCATCTGATTGTAATAAACACACATGCAAAACCAACATTTTCACACACAGTTGGCCACTCATACCAACCAGCCAGAGAGTAGCTGGAGAAGAGAAGAGCAAGCGGGTTCCACACACTTAATTATGGGGGAGTGTATGCTAAAATATTTTCACAAATACTCGTACAACATTTACTCCCACTTATACACACGTTTACACAAAGTCTTTTGTGTTGAGCTTTGTTTTTGTTTGGCGTAGAAAAGTTTTTGTGCGTATAAATGTCCTTGAACATGTATGTATGTATAAATTATCTCTACAGAGAGTTGGGTAAACAAAAATAGAGAGGAAATTTTAAGTTAGAGAGGAAGAGTAATTGTTTTACAAGCATAAAAAGGACAATTAAATACAATATGTACAAAAAAAGAAAAATAATGAAAAAAAAAATTGTGGAATTTAATATTTTAAAATTAAAAGATTTTTTATCCCCAAAACAAAAGTAATTATATTTATTATAGATTCATAATAAAATTTGATAATTATTTATGAATAATGAAAAATTAAAAATTTTGTTATGAATAAGGTTGTATAAATATTAAAATATTATTATTATAGTATTTACTATAGAAATTTCCTACAAAATCATAAATGTTTGCTTTTCGTTAATGTTTTTAATTTTAGTTACATTTACAAATTTAATGCACACTGTTGGATATTCCAAAAAAGTATCAAACAATACTGTTTTTGTGTAAATTATTATATATTTTGAAATAGATTTATGTGAGATATATGTACAAAAGCCAGTATTTTTATTTTAAATATTGGTCACGTAATTAGCACATCCCACTCCTTTAATTGTCTTAGATTTAACTCAAAATAGGTTATAGTAAATTGTATACAATTAACTTTCAATAATGGCAAACATTTCGTAGAAATCAAAGAAATCTTATTAAGTAAAAAATTAAATAATATACATATAAAGGGTGTGATAAACACGTTAAAGGGTTTGTACATACCAGTTTCATTCATAATCGCAGATGGATGTTAACCACAAATGCTGGTTGGCAAATGATGGTGTATTCAAATGTGTAAAAGAAAAAATTAAACTAATCAAATCGAATTTTTAATAAAAACAAGTAAAATACCCTACACCAAGTAAATGAGTAAAAATATTTTTCTTTTAAAATATCAATAATTTATATTTTTGAGTGATTTTCGGAAGTGGGCCTTATATGGGAGCTATGACCAATTATGGACCGATCACCATAAAATTAGGTCGTGTGATTTATGTCTATATTAAAGTTAACTATGTTGAATTTTGTGTGTATACCAACATTTTTAAGCGATTTATGCACGCTAAAGTGATTTTCGGAAGCGGGTCTATATGGGAGATATGACTAATTATGGACCGATCGTAACAAAATTTGGTGACATGAATTTTGTATATATAAAACTTATTTGGAGCTAAATTTGTGTAGATACATAGATAAATTAAACATTTATGACCGATAAAGTCCAATTTCGAGGGGACATTTGTATGGGGGCTAGGTGAAATAATGGACCGATGTCAGCCAGTTTCAATAGGCTTGGTCCTTGGGCCGAAAAAGTAATATGTACCAAATTTGATCGAAATATCTTCAAAATTGCGACCTGTACTCTGCGCAAAAGGTTTACATGGACAGCCAGCCAGCCAACCAGACGGACGGACGGACGTTTAATCGACTCAGAAAGTGATTCTAAGTCGATCTGTATACTAATATTTTTGGGCGTTACAAACATCTACACAAACGCATAATACCCTCCCCACTATGGTGGTGTAGGGTATAAATATTGAATGTAGTTATTAATACAACACGATGCTACAAAGTTAATTAGAGTAGGTTGGAAGGCCTGATTGAGTGCTGTATCTCCCATTACTTTTTTTAATTATACTAAAATCATCCAAAATAAGTTTTTTCGCTCATTTAACATCCTAACAAATTTGACATTGGCAACCAATATAAGTCGAATATAGCTTATTTTATTCAGAATAAATCAGTCTTTCTTTATTAATATTCAAATTGTAGTCATTTCAGACCAGGGCACAGTGTGAGGCATAGGGTAACATAGAGACGAGACGTAATTGTCAAAACCTAAGTCTGTTGTCAAAAACCTATCTCTGGCAACAACAAAATACATGCTAGTCAATGTATTTTGTTGTTGTATCAGACATATGATTTGTTGTATTTTTGTTTGACAAATCGGAGTGTCTCGTCTCTATATATAATTCTCTATGGTGTGAGGTTTTAACAATTTGGCTTATTAAAATACAAATTTTTGTATTTTGTAATTTTTAAATGAATTAAACTTGAAATTTTTAATTGTAATAGAAATGGCAATTGAAAGGTAATATCTTATGCCTTTTGGAATTGCACTTAAATCTCACTATAGCGTATAGTATACGTTGGAGGTATCTTATTTGAAAAACCGACAAATTTTCATATTTAAATATGAAAATGTGTACGAATGAAACGTTCGTCACGGATTTGGATAGAAAAGCAAGGAAAAGTAGTCGCATCATTTACATTAGATAACCTTATCTGTCTTCTTACAGAATCAACCAAAAAAATCTGCCCCAACTTGCCTCTCCACAATTGGCGAGCCATAAACTGAAATTTTTGACTACAGGTGGCAATTTTAAAGATAATTCGACAAAATTAGGCACAAACTTTTATATTGCCCCAAGAACTAAGCCTCTTGAATTTTGATAGAATCGGTCCATTATTTCTCCTTTCTTACTTGATTTTTAATGATTATAATGTAATATAAAATTGTATATGGGAAGTGGGCGTGACAGTTGTCCAATTTCGCCCATTTTTCTACAGAAGTTGTGAAGTTAGTCATTTATTACTTGTACCAAAATGTGTGACTGTACGGTTAACAGCAGTTAACATAACATTATTTACATAGCTGTCTAACATTATAACATTGAAGAAAAGCCTTTGAGTTGATGATTGTAGAAATAGAACCTTCAAGAAGCATCGATAGATGTTTCTGGAAATATCTGGATAGTAATGCAGTGTATATAAGGCGGCCGTGAGAATATCAACCAGTTAGTTTAATTTGAAGCATCGTTAAATGAAGTTAAATAAACTGCCTGACAGTGTGCTGTATAAATTGTGAATTATAAACTACTATAAATTAAATGTTATTGAGTTCGTTAATTTTTTTAGTTTGACAGAAAAAATGGCCATTGATAAATCAAATATTTCATTATTAGTAATCTTTTAATAATCGTTTAAAACTTTATCAAAACTTTATATACAATACAATTTAAATACAATTTTCTTTCATAAAATAAATATTGCATCTTGAATAAATATTTCATTTAGGAGAATTCCGTAGTCTACATCCAATATATACCAATATCAATAACAATATTTTTGTATATTTTACTGTATGAATATCATAGCCCTGGCAATTATTAAACTCATTACCCACTTCCTGCTTTCAAAACCCTTAAGAAGGAAGTATTTAAAAGTATTTATTAATCTAATACAACAATTCACGTTTCAAGCTTCCTCTATATTATAAATAAACATTAAATAAATTAAATTTAAAACCCATAAAAATAGAATTATTATACTACCTAACACATGAGCAAAAACTACATTATATTGTAAAATAAAACAAACAAAACTAACTAAAATTAGATGAAAATTTCTGTTATGCGGAATCGATTGAGACAAAAATAATTGTAAGAACAACGACATCAAACAATGCAACATTAAAATTGAACAACAATAGTAGCAGCAGCAATAAATAATTGCAGTGCATTTGTAGTGTAATTTATGCAGCATTAAAAACAACAACAATATCAGCATGTAATACAAAAAAAAACGCACTTGTTAGCAGCAGACAAACAACAACAAAAACACACAAAACTTAAGGGAGGAGATTTTTGTTTTATATGTTTTTATTTTGACAAGTGTTTGTTAGGCAGTGGGGGGCATAGGAATAGCACAGAGAGTTTTACTCACAACTTAAGAAACCTATATTTTATTGAAAAAATAATGTTTATTTTTCGTAACATGGTCGAACTTCTTTCAAAATTTTTAATCTTTAAAACAGTGGTCAGCAATCATAGACCCAGGTGTCGAACATAATCAGTTATTTACTTGTCATCAAAGTTTATAAAAATGATCACATTACAATAGAGAAAGATAGTGCTTAACTTGTTACTATAATCCATATTCTCTCTATGCCGACCACTGCTTTAAACCCAGAAAAACCCTATGGTTTCAAAAATGTTCATATACTGCTATTTTCCTACACCATCATGTTTGGTTTTCCAACAATTTGTTGTTTATCATTGCATTGTTGTGCGTTCAATGGGCACTACAAGATATAATTGCTGCTGCTGATTATGTTGTTGGTGTCGTTTTCTTGTTTAACGACAATAAGTTGTCAACATAAATTGCCTGAAAAAATCGATTTCGATTTGTTGTGTTTGTTTTAATGGAAAGCGTCACACGGTTTTTAAAAGCATTTTACAACGCCTCATTCATTTGTCGCTACATATTGTACGCTACAAGTAAATGGTGGATATGTAAGAAATGAAATGAAGAAAGAAACATTTGGCAAATAACTAAGAGGAGAGGATCAGTTTAAGTAGTTTTTGTTTAAGATTTGTTTAAAATTTTATTGAGATTTGCATTTTTTTTTTTTTAAACAATAGCTTCAAATTTTAACAATAACAGTTACAATTTAAATTTCTTTGGTGAAAAGTGCCTTAGCAAACATTGTCAACTATAACATATTGTCGTGCTCTTCTAACATGCCTGACATGACTTACATGGGCAATGTTGATCACAGTTTAAGTAAATATTAAAATTAAAACATTTTTAACAAAGAAATATCGCACCATATTTTATTTAAGAAGTTTGAAAGAATTTGTTCATGAAATATTGAATACATTGAAGAACACTTTGCCATGTAACTAAGAGCAAAATTTGCTGCAAACTGAATACTTTTTCTTAAGAAAGCTGATATTTACAAGTTGTTATTGGAAATTTAACAACACAATGTACATCTACTGATTAATTATTACTTACAATTTCAATTTATTTGGAGTAAATATGGATATGTTAAGTTATGTATTGTCATGTAATGTCGTGCTCTTCAAACTTGAACGACATAACATACAAATGCAAGACTGGGAACAATTCAAGTAACTAGCAAAGACAATTGCTTCTTTATTTTTTAATAAAAGTACTTTTGTTTAAAATTTCAAATTTTTTTTTTTTACTAGCAAGAATTTTGGAGATTTGATGTTCAAATGTATTAATAGTCATTATTTTGAAATATTTATAAATTCTGGTTATCATAAAAAGTACTTTTTTGGTAGATTTTATTTAAAAAAGAGTTTTTGGTACTTTTGAATTTTTTTAAGATATTGAATTTTTTCTATCTTTTCAGTAAAAAATAAAAAATATTTTTTTTTGGAAATTGAAATAAGTACGTTTTTGGTACTTTTTGCTTAAGCAAAGATTTTGAAGATTATAAGTTCAAATCAAGTAATATTTCAATGTTTTAAAGTATTTTTAAGTTGATTTGTTCATAATAAGTACTTTTTTGGTAGTTTTTACTTTAAATTTTAGTTTTTTATAAAAAGGTACCTTTCTGGTACTTTTTAATTTTAAATATTTTTTATGTTTTTAGTTAAAAAGTAAATTTTTTTTTTTTTGCAAATTGAAATAAGTACTTTTTTGGTACTTTTTGTTTAAGCAAATATTTTTTCAATTTGAAGTTCAAATCAAGTAATATGTCATTGTTGTAAATGATTTTTAAGTTGTTTTGTTCGTAAGTACAAAATTTTGGAACTTTTTAATTTTTAATATTTTTTGGTTTTTTAGTTGACAGATGTATTATTACTTATAAAATTATTTTTTTTTTTGGAAATTTGAAATAAGTACTTTTTTGGTACTTTATGAACCAACGTGTATTTCCAATTGAATTTTAGAAATTTTTAATTATGTTTCAAAATTTTCAATTTGAATTTTTTCATTTAATTGTTTTAAAGTATTTCTAAGTTATTTTGTTAATAAGTACTATTTTTTGGTAGTTTTTACTTTAAATTTTAGTTTTTTATAAAAAAAAGTACTTTTGTGTTTTTCAGATGTCAAACAACTTATTATATCTTAAAAAATAATTTTTTTTTGGAAATTGAAATAAGTACTTTTTGAATTAACGTGTATTTTGGAGATTTAATGTTCAAATCGTATAATATATTATCGTTTGAAAAAAATTTTAAGTTTCACTATTCATAAAAAGTGCTCTTTTGGTCATTTTTACTTTAAATTTTAGTTTTTTATAAAATAGCACCTTTTGGTACTTTTTAATTTATAACACATTTATGTTTTTTAGATGTCAAACTAAACCATAAAAAGTGCTTTTTTGGTAGTTTTTACTTTAAATTTCAGTTTTTTATAAAAAAGGTACCTTTTTGGTACTTTCTAATTTTAAAATTTGTATGGCTTTTAGTAGCTAAACTTATTATTACTAATAAAATTAATTTTTTTTGTTGGAAATTGAAATAAGTACTTTTTTGTAACTTTTTGAACAAACGTGAATTTTGGAGATTTGATGTTCAAATCGTGTAAAATATTATTGTCTGGAAAGAATTTTAAATTAAATTTTTCATAAACAGTACTTTTTTTTGGTAGTTTTTACTTTAAATTTTGGCTATTTATAAAAAAGTACCTTTTTGGTACTTTTTAATATTTGACACTTTAATGTTTTCAATTTCGCTTTTCATAAAAAGTACTTTTTTGGTAGTTTTTACTTTAAATTTGAATTTTTTACAAAAAAGTACGTTTTTGGTACTTTTTAATATTTAAAACTTTAATGTTTTTTAGTTGTCAAACATGTTATTACTTAAAAAATATTTTTTTTTTTTTGGTAATTGAAATAAGTGCTTTTTGAACTAAAACGAATTTTGGAGATTTTGTGTTCAAATCGTGTAAAAAATTATTGTCTGGAAAGAATTTTAAATTTCATTTTTCATATAAAGTACTTTTGGGTAGTTTTTTATAAAAAAAACTTTTTTGGGAACTTTTTGAATATTGGATATTTAAAGTTAAAATCATTAATAAATCATTGAAAACAAAAATACCAGATATTATAAATACTTCATGATACAGCACAACAATTAGATGGCGTTAAAATGATAATGGTCATAGGTTGACACCTCGTAACTAAATTTTTTTAAAGATGCCTTTCAATCATACGATGCTTTTCCATCATACAAAATTTTGTTTCTCTTCAAGGAAAATAATGTTTAATGTTTATCTACCTATGACCATCAATATATGAACATTTGACCAAATTCGAGAAAGCATAACTTGTTAAACCCTAGAATCAATTGTCATATTAAAGACATTTGGTCGTAATTGGGAAACAACTTTGTTTCCTACAAATCCACACTGAGCTTATGAATTTGAAAATTTTGTTACAAAATGTCCTATTGGCTTCAAAGATTATTATATCCCTGTAGCGTTTCTTTAAGTCATCTTATACTATTTTAATGCTTTAGTTTATTCATGTTTTCGCTTCTTTCTGTACTCTTCTCTAACTATTACTTTTAGACAATTTGTCTGCCAATTTTTTCACTAATATCTAATTGTTTGGAAAGTATTGCTCATTTTAACTATAAATACTTATACGTACGAGTACAGGTACTAATGTGTAAATCTTCAACAAAATTTGTTCCGAAACACTAAAGTATTTTTAAACACATTGATTAGTTTACAATAGCAAGAAAAAATAAACATAAAATTGTTTGCAGTTTAGAAAAGGCGGCAAGCGTTTTGGTGAACCAACACAACCAATGACCCAGGTTGGCCTTAAAGAATGCGGAGATAAAATTCTGAAATTTTTGTTAGAATTTTTGACGAAAACAATTTAAGTAAAAAGCAAATGTAAACAGAATAAAATTAAGAGATTTGTAAGTAGGAATATAGGAACAAATACAAATTTGTTAAGGAATTCTTAAAATTATTTTAAATTTTATAGAAATTGTAAATTTTCAATTCATAATTATTCATTTGCTTTTGCTATAAAACCTTGTAAGGATTTGAAAAAAATATTGCTAAACACCACCCACATAAATGGTTTTACAACTGATGCAAATGATCAACCTACTCAAATAAATTCTACTTAATAAAACAACAAACTTTAAAACTTTTTTTATTATAAAGGACAACACAACCTACCCAACTATGAACTCATCACAATTTTAGATGATTTACTCTATATGGAATATATCAAATATAGGAAAATATTGAAGACAAAAAAATACTGAAAATTTTTACTATCCATTGCGTTATAGTTTTTATATATAATGCATACAACGACCTTGAAACTACACAAATACACACACAATTTTATAACAAAAGAATTTTTGTATATATGTATATGTTATATACATATGTATGTATTTGTGTGTAGACTTTTTTTAATTAATGTGTATCAGGCGACCCCGACCTACGATGTATTATATATGACGTCACTTCTGGGGGTAAATACAAAAGCGCATGTTTCATATTTCTGTATATTGAGTATGAAAATGAAAATCAAGCGTAAAAGAAAATACAGAAAAATGTATACTGAAATGAAAAGTAATTTTGCGATTTATTGAAGGACCCAATAGGAAATTTATAAGAGAATAAATACTGTTTTGATAATTTTCGAACTAACATGGATTTTGGAGATTTGATGAAGAATTTTAAATTTAATTTTTCATAAAAAGTACTTTTTTTGGCAGTTTTTACTTAAAATTTTGGTTTTTTATAAAAAAGTAACTTTTTGGGACTTTTTAATTTTTAACACTTTTATGTTTTTTAGTTGTCAAACATTTTATTACTTATAAAATTATTATCTTTTTTTTTAAATGAAAATAAGTACTTTTTTGGTACTTTTTGAACTAATATGAATTTTGGAGATCTTATGTTCAAATCGTATAATGTATCATTGTTTGGAAAGAATTTTAAATTGCACTTTTCATATAAAGTACTTTTTGATAGTTTTTACTTTATATTTCAGTTTTTTATAAAGAAGGTACTTTTGGTACTTGAAAATGTTGTTACCAAATGTCCTATTGGCTTCAAAGATTATTATGTCCCTGTAGCGCTTCTTTAAGTCGTTTTATACTATTTTAATGCTTAATTTTAATACTGTTTCTGTAACTAGTTATCATCCTAAGTGATAGGTAAAATCATTAATTCGGCACAGACACAAATAACTGCAAGGAGATCTTTGTTATTTGTAGCAAATTCTGAATATAGATGAGGCAAATCAAAAGTTTAGCTAAAAACATTTTACCACATTTTTTTATACCCTTCACCTTTGTGAGAAGGGTATATATAAGTTTGTCATTCCGTTTGCAATTTCCACAATATAATTTTCCGACCCTATAAAGTATATATATTTTGGATTCTTATAGATAGCGGAGTCGATTAAGCAATGTCCGTCCGTCCGTATGTCTGTCTGTCTGTCTGTCTGTCTGTCTGTCTGTCTGTCTGTCTGTCTGTCTGTCTGTCTGTCTGTCTGTCTGTCTGTCTGTCTGTCTGTCTGTCTGTCTGTCTGTCTGTCTGTCTGTCTGTCTGTCTGTCTGTCTGTCTGTCTGTCTGTCTGTCTGTCTGTCTGTCTGTCTGTCTGTCTGTCTGTCTGTCTGTCTGTCTGTCTGTCTGTCTGTCTGTCTGTCTGTCTGTCTGTCTGTCTGTCTGTCTGTCTGTCTGTCTGTCTGTCTGTCTGTCTGTCTGTCTGTCTGTCTGTCTGTCTGTCTGTCTGTCTGTCTGTCTGTCTGTCTGTCTGTCTGTCTGTCTGTCTGTCTGTCTGTCTGTCTGTCTGTCTGTCTGTCTGTCTGTCTGTCTGTCTGTCTGTCTGTCTGTCTGTCTGTCTGTCTGTCTGTCTGTCTGTCTGTCTGTCTGTCTGTCTGTCTGTCTGTCTGTCTGTCTGTCTGTCTGTCTGTCTGTCTGTCTGTCTGTCTGTCTGTCTGTCTGTCTGTCTGTCTGTCTGTCTGTCTGTCTGTCTGTCTGTCTGTCTGTCTGTCTGTCTGTCTGTCTGTCTGTCTGTCTGTCTGTCTGTCTGTCTGTCTGTCTGTCTGTCTGTCTGTCTGTCTGTCTGTCTGTCTGTCTGTCTGTCTGTCTGTCTGTCTGTCTGTCTGTCTGTCTGTCTGTCTGTCTGTCTGTCTGTCTGTCTGTCTGTCTGTCTGTCTGTCTGTCTGTCTGTCTGTCTGTCTGTCTGTCTGTCTGTCTGTCTGTCTGTCTGTCTGTCTGTCTGTCTGTCTGTCTGTCTGTCTGTCTGTCTGTCTGTCTGTCTGTCTGTCTGTCTGTCTGTCTGTCTGTCTGTCTGTCTGTCTGTCTGTCTGTCTGTCTGTCTGTCTGTCTGTCTGTCTGTCTGTCTGTCTGTCTGTCTGTCTGTCTGTCTGTCTGTCTGTCTGTCTGTCTGTCTGTCTGTCTGTCTGTCTGTCTGTCTGTCTGTCTGTCTGTCTGTCTGTCTGTCTGTCTGTCTGTCTGTCTGTCTGTCTGTCTGTCTGTCTGTCTGTCTGTCTGTCTGTCTGTCTGTCTGTCTGTCTGTCTGTCTGTCTGTCTGTCTGTCTGTCTGTCTGTCTGTCTGTCTGTCTGTCTGTCTGTCTGTCTGTCTGTCTGTCTGTATGTCTGTCTGTCTGTCTGTCTGTCTGTCTGTCTGTCTGTCTGTCTGTTGAAATCAATTTTCTGAAGACCCCAGTTATCTTCGGAATCCAAATCTTCAATAATTCTGTCAGACATGCTTTCGAGAAGTTTCCTATCCAAAATCGGTCCACAAATGGCTGAGATATGAGGAAAAAACCATGACAACCTCGATTTTTTACCTATTTTTTATTTATATCTGGATTACTAAGTCATTTATATAAACAATATGGATAATGATAGATATTTCAAAGACCTTTGCAATGACGTATATAATACCATAGTTGGACCTACAATGGGTCAAAATCGGAAAAAATATTTTTTAACCCGAATTTTTTTTACCAAAAAAAAAAATTAAAAAACAAAAAATTTTTTTTTTTAATTTTAAAATTTAAAAAAGAAATAAAAAAAACAATTCGAAAAATATTTTTTCGAAAAATGAAAAAAGAAAAATTTAAACTAAAAATATTTAAAATTTGTATTTTGAAGTATAATTTGGTGAAGGGTATATAAGATTCGGCACAGCCGAATATAGCTCTCTTACTTGTTTTATTATCATACGAACTCCATTTTATATTTGTTTACTCCGTGGGGCGCTGCAAAGTGCAGCCATTCGGATAAATGTTAAAATAAATCGTTCATTTCTAAAGGGATGATTGGAAAATTTTCCATGGCTACAAAAGAGGCGCATTTGAGTTTAAGTTTTTAATTTGGACCTTAAAGATCAAGGGGAAGACTCTGATAATCAAGGCCCCATAGTGGGGTACCTTGGGTATATTAAACTTTCAAAACAATAGTAAATTTTTGTTCTCAATTTGATTTGAAAGGTTTTTTATGACTTAAAACTGCTGGATTCACAATGGATGGAAAAATATTTTTTCGAAAAATGAAAAAAGAAAAATTTAAACTAAAAATATTTAAAATTTGTATTTTGAAGTATAATTTGGTGAAGGGTATATAAGATTCGGCACAGCCGAATATAGCTCTCTTACTGGTTTTATTATCATACGAACTCCATTTTATATTTGTTTACTCCGTGGGGCGCTGCAAAGTGCAGCCATTCGGATAAATGTTAAAATAAATCGTTCATTTCTAAAGGGATGATTGGAAAATTTTCCATGGCTACAAAAGAGGCGCATTTGAGTTTAAGTTTTTAATTTGGACCTTAAAGATCAAGGGGAAGACTCTGATAATCAAGGCCCCATAGTGGGGTACCTTGGGTATATTAAACTTTCAAAACAATAGTAAATTTTTGTTCTCAATTTGATTTGAAAGGTTTTTTATGACTTAAAACTGCTGGATTCACAATGGATGGGCTGTCTTTGTCTTTAATAACTTATATGTCATTTTAAAGGTTACATATCAGTCATTTATTCTCACTTAGTTATTGAACATTATAGTGTAAACAAACATTTTTTTTGCTTCGAAAATTTCGAATTTTGTATCAACAAAGCGTCATATGTGGGAAGTTTTGCTTTACTTCTTTAAAAAAGTGCCGCTGAAGCACATCGATTGCTTACCAAAGCTTATGGTGAATATGTTCCATCGGTTTCAACGCACGAGAGATGGTTGGTTCAGAAGTGGTGATTTTGACACGTAAGATAAAAATGTTGTCAAACTCAACAAGAGCTTGCAAAATCATTGGGAGCTACCCAATTAGCAATTTCAAAATGTTTGCCAGCACCAAAAGCAGGAAAATTTGGTATCATTCGAATTGAAGACGATTTTGTATGCATGAAATGCTGGTTGAACGTTTTAAAAGAAAATCATTTTTACACCAAATCATTATTTGCGATAAAAAATGGATTCCAACCAGCCAAATTGACACCAAAGACACATTCCCACGACAGTCGGTTCTACGCACCGAAATGACCCGAGTTGACTCGGCCAAGGGCTGTCAACTCAGCAATCACTGCTTCTACAACAACAACACCAAAGACAAATATCCATAAAGCTAAGGTATTTCTCTGTATTTGGTGAGAGCAAAAGGGTCCTCTCTATTATGGGCAGCTGAAATCTGACCAGACCATCACAGGCAACCTATACCGAATGCAATTGATTCGTTTAAACTTTAAAGCGAACATTGGCCAAAAAACGCCCAGAATATGCGGCCAGACACGAAACCGTAATATTACACCATGACAATCTGTTAAAAAGTATTTAGAATGAAGTGGTGGGTGGTTTTGCCTTACTAGCTTTGTAGTCCAGACCTTGCCCAGTCCGACTACTATTGCTTTCGATCGATGCAGAATGCTGTCTCTGGGATATGCGTCACATTAAGTAATATTTTAATTTTCAAATACGAATATCTCGTAGAAAATGAAAATTACCATGGGAAAATAGATTGTTCTTTGATTATTATCAAAAGTGTAAAATTACATATTCTAGATTAAAAACTACTAACATTTTATCTCAAAATTTTACTACAGAATTATATTTTTTTTAACTAAGAATTTACTTTATAATCTTATAAATTTTAATGAAAAAAATTTTGTTTAGCACTAGCTTGTTCATTCACACAATTCATAATTTGACAAAAAAACCATCAATCAAAAATTTTTTCTTCGTAACGAGAATGAAACGCTAGACATAAACACCAGATCCATAATAAACTACAAAGTATTTTGTAAATCTGTATTTTTTTTTTTGTTAATAAAATTACATTTTTTTTAAACAAATTTGTTACTTACAAGAAGCTGTAAAACATGTTATAACATGAACACATACATAATTGAAATCAATAAAAATTAAATATTTTTTTTTTTTTGTTTCTCTTAACATAATTTTTAAAGAAGATAATTATGATGAAAATTCCATACAGAAATCAACATGAGGCTGATGATCGTCATCTTGATAGCAACTGAAAATCTGCAGCAAAAACAAAAAAAGATGTGGAACAACAGCAAATTATTATAAACAAAAAAAAAACTGCATTTTAAACAAAGCTAAAAAAAAATAAATAGTTGTGTATGAACATTTTGCCGCCACACAAAACATTGTTTCTTGACACTTATAGACAATTGTTAAGCATGTTGCATGTTGCATTTACTTGTATTTGTCCGCATTTGCTTTGTCTAAATTGTCTAGTATGTTAAACATCTTGATTTTTGTTTTGTATAGCTGTTTTTTTTTTTAGAAAGACAAACTATTTTTTTAATCAAACAAATTCTTAGAGATTACAATTATTTTGTGTGTTTTCGTAACACTTGTCTTGAGATCTTCTTCAAACACCAGTTGTCTGAAAATTTAATATAATAAAATTATAGACAATCACCATTAACAATCCGCCCCAAACATCCTTGAGTATTGAAATCTTTAGAAATACCAAAATTTTTAAAAACATTCAAAGACTACTGAAATCAAAGAAATAGGGTTGTTGCTAGGCATATCAGACTGGTGAGGAATACTCTACAAAAACTGTTACCTTTTCCCATCTTTCTGGCAACATATGAATTCCGAGCCAAAAGAACTGCTCATCTTTTGAGGCCAAGATCAAATCAAGCCAATTTCGGATACTCTCTTCTGAAGTGAAGCGTATCCCAGAGAGAGCGTTCTGCATCGATCGAAATAAATGGTAGTCAGAGGGGTCAAGGTCTGAACTGTGAGTTTTTCGGCCAATGCTCTCTTCAAACGAATCAGTTGCATTCAGCTTTGCTGTGATGGTCTGATCAGCAGCTCATATCATATAGGACTCTTTTGTTCCCACCAAAAACAAAGAATTACCTTAGCTTCATGTATATTTGGCTTTGGTGTCGATTCGGCTGGTTGGCCATGCTTCACACATGATCAGAGACCTGCGCCGAACGGATGTAAGCCGTCTGAGCCGAGCCGCCAATAAATTTTAAAAGCCGTAGCCGCCGAAAATTTTGTCGGATTGAAAATAGCCACCGTTTTTTATAAAAGTTGTGTAAAATTTCATAAAATTTTAGGAATTTTAGTTTTTAAATTTTTAGTTATTTAGAATTTGAGTAATTATTCTTTAGTTGGCTGACAGCCGGCTTTGAACCGCCGCCGGCCACAAATTTAGTCGGCGCAGGTCTCTGCACATGATCTCTTATACTTCGGGTTATCGTAATGGATCCATTTTTCATCGCAAGTAATGATTCGGTGCAAAAATTATTTTCTTTTATAGCGTTCAAACATCGTTTAGGAAATGAAAAAATGTCTTTCAAGGTCTCTTAGCTTCAATTCGTATGGTACCTAATTTCCCTGCTTTTGGATGAATCCTGCTGCTTGTAAATGTTTTGTAATTGCTGCCTGAGTAGCTCCCAATGAGTTTGCAAGCTGTTGTTGAGTTTGACAACACACAGACAAAACAGATTCGTGATAGCAACCGAATTTGTTTCTAATCGAATAATTCTATCTTAGTGACCGAATTTTACAGTTGTGGCTACAATATTTTGGAATGGGTAACTAAAGTTTGGTTGCCTCAACTGAAATTCTTCTTTATCAACTGACTTTCTGTTGTTAGAACTGAAAAATGCTATGTATGCAACCGAATCATTCGATTGGCAACAAATTCGGTTGCTATCACGAATCTGTTTTCTCTGTGCAATCTTCATGGAGTAATGCCTCCAATTATTGGTCTTTAAACTTTTTTTGGCTTACGTGGGCGGTTTTTATCTTCCGTGTCGAAATCACCACTTCTGAACCGCACAAACCATCTCTCGCACGTTGGAACCGATCGAACACATTCACCATAAGATTTGGTGGGCAATCGGTGTCCTTCAGCGGCACTTTTTTCACATGACGCTTTGTTGGCACAAAATTCGACAGTTTGGAAGCAAAAAAAACTTTCTTGTTTTCACTATAGTGTTCAATAACTAAGTGAGAATAAATGACAGCTATGGTCCCTTTAAAATTAAATCTATTGTAAATTCTGCATTTTTAAGTTGGTTAGAATTCATATTTTCTTTTTACTGGAGAATACTATTGATACAAGGCTGATAAAGGCTGAGATTATTATAATTGTTACCAACTTATTACCCAGCCAATTTAAGACCTCATCCCCTATAGCCAAGAATATAACCAAGTATTACGCAAAAACTATATTTATGTATATCCGAGCAAGTTTTGTTTTTTTCAATAGCTTAATATTGTTTATACAATTTCCCATAAATCTTTGTAAATTTTGCGATTTTGAATTTTTTTTTCTGCATTTTATTTATATTTTTAATTTTAGAAAAGTTGTATGGCCAACATTAAATCTTTGGAGAATTTTTAGAAGCTGAGTGTTTTTAAACTGTATAATTATTTTTTAACAGTTTTTTTTGTTTTAAGAAATCAAATTTTGATTAAAACTACCAAAAATCACAAAAAAAAAAACTTCAATGTCTTCTGTTTTTTTCATTACAAACTAAACATCACCATGTTTGAAATTAAACAAATAAAACTTAAAAAAAAAAACTAACAATTTCCACAATTAGATGAAGCTGCATCTTGAAAACAAAAAAAAAATCCAAAGAAGACGCCACACATTTATACATTTTTTTTTTCAAATTAAAGATTAAACATTTTACAAGCATATTATAAATTCTTGTCAACATTCTTTGTTTAAAAGCATCATCAAATGACAAGCATCAATTAATTTTCATTTAACGAGTCTTAAATATCTACAATTACACATCAAAACGTTTGACTATTTACACACTGTACTCGTTACAACAAATGAGTACAAAACATTCAGACATACTCGCAGTTACTTTACAGACATGTTCAGAGGTATTCAGCTATTCATGTTTGTGTTTCATTTCAAAGTTAACCTGTCCAAGTGGTTTATATTACTCATAATTTATTACAAATCCATAAATACGATTTCCTAACTATACCAATATACAATAATATATTAATAAAAATAACTACAAAAAAAGATTAAATAATTACTAAAAATATTAGTGCGCACGAGCAATGTTAGTTTTAATTACAGTTTTTACTGTTTGAAAATGTTTGAGTGACAATACATTCCAACTTTTATGAATAGTTTTAAGTTTTAACAATTTTGAATTATTTATATGTGAATTTTAGTAAGGCAATGATGCTATACATTCTAGCTGAACTGTTTGTAGTTAATAAAGAACCTTAAAAACCCTGCAGTTCATGAGACTGTCATCAAGCTTTGAAATACCTTTCATTAGATATACATTGTATTCGAGATGTAGCCAACAATTTTCCCAAAAATCTAGGAAGTCTTAGCTTTTATAATCATATCTACTACAATTATGGTCCGCTGATTTTCAATATCAAAATTCTCCCACGTATTCATATTGTTACGAAATTATACTTGAATTGAAATATAACGATTTTAACGGCTGATTTAAAAGTAGCATAATGCTTTCAAATAGCAGTGCTGTAATAGAAAACTGTAACATATCTGTGGGCATTATTAACATTGAATAAGTGAGTATAGCAACGCTGTTTGCTGCGACCGTATATTCGAATTCGAATATTCAGTTAAAGAACATTGTAGAAAGTACACCACAGATGGCATATGTATTAGAAAGCTCTAGAATATACGAGCTTTGACAGTTAAAGAGCAATATAGATTGCAGATGGCAGTGTTATAAATAGTGGCAGAGGTTGCAGTAGTTAGTGATTTTATCAGAGACGCTTTTCGAATAAACATCAACTGAGTGCCTTAAAGTGTGCTGTGTTTTTCAAGTGAATTCGTGTACATTATAAAGTGTGTCTGTATTTCTTCGAATTTATAAACGTGTAAAAAAACATTGAGTGACTATTTAATTCTGTTGTTGTACATTTTAAATAAATAAAGAGTTGTTACAATTTTTAAACTACTAAACGGCTTTTAATTGCAATCAAAAGTATCCGGTTTATTTAAAGGAAATAAACCAACGTTTTGAAAAGGTTAAAATGTAACAATATGTTAAATAATTTGTTTCTGTGAGATATTTGAGCCTTTAGAAATTTAATTTCAGCCAACATATCAAAAAGTGGGGAAATTTTTAAAAATGTCAAAATTAATCTGTTATATTCGTTAAACATTAATGCGGATTTTGTTTCTAATAACTTATATGTAATTTTGAAGGGTTTATATCTGTCATTAATTCTCACTTAGTTATTGACCATTATAGGGTAAACAACAAAGTTTATTTTGGCTTCGAAAATTTCGAATTTTGTACCAACAAAGGAGTCATATGCGGGAAGTTTTTCTTTACTTCTTTAGATTGCTCACCAAAGCTTATGGTGAATGTGTTGCATTGTATTAAACGTGTGTTATTCAGATGTGGTGATTTTGACACAGAATACAAAGATCGCCCAGGCCAGCCAAAAAATTTAGAATTGGAGGCATTACTCCATGAACATTTTTGTAAAACTCAACAAGAGTTTGGAAAATCATTGGCAGCTAATCAATTAACATTTGCGAGTGGCAGGATTTATTCAAAAGCAGGGAAATTGGATATCATACGAATTGAAGCAGAGCGACCTTGAATGACGATTTTGCATGTCCAAAATGATGCTTGAACGCTATAAAAAAGAAAATCATTTTTTCACCGAATCATTACTTGCGATTAATAATGGATTCATTACGGTAACCCCAAGCGTATGAGATCGAATGTGAAGCCTGGCCAACCAGCCGAATCGGTACCAAAGCCAAATATCTATGAAGCTAAGGTAATTCTCTGTATTTGGTGGGACTAAAATGGTCCTATTTATTATGAGCTGCTGAAATCTGGACAGATCATCATAGGAAACCTATACCCAACGCATTGAAGAGAGCATTGACCGAAAAACGCACAGAATACGGGGCCAGATATGAAACTGTAATATTCCATTATAACAACGCTCGGCCGTAGGCTGCAACACCTGTTAAAAAATATTGATAATGAAGTGGTAGGGAAGTTTTGCCTCAACCGCTTTATAGTCTAGACCGTTCCCCATCAGACTTCTATTTGTTTCGATCGAAGCAGAACAGGATATGCTACACCTTGCTAACCACACACATATTCTTATTCTCTTTGGTTTAGTAGTTACTGAAACGGCGACGAATGCACATGCTAAGCAGGTGAATTTTTTAATTTTTGTTCATGATCACTGAAAGAAATATTTGGATTGTTTAATATATTTCGAACTTTAAAAAATCATTGAATCTGCTTTTTATACCCTTCACCTTCGTGAGAAGGATATATATAAGATTGTCATTTCGTTTGTAATTTCCATAATATAATTTTCCGACCCTATAAAGTATATATATTCTGGATCCTTATAGATAGCGATGTCGATTAAGCCATGTCCGTCTGTTTGTTGAAATAAATTTTCTGAAGCCCCCAAATAACTTACATACACGATTCATACATCAATATCTCCCGAATTCTTGGTTGATATTTAAAATCGAAAAATTCGGCCTTCGAATGGCTGAGATATAAGGCAAAATCCAGGACAACCTCGATTTTTGACTGGATTACTAAGTCATTAATATAGACAATATGTATATCTAATGATAGATATTTCAAAGACCTTTGCAACGACGTATATAAGTAAGATGGATCTACAATGGGTCAAAATCAGAAAAAAAAATTTAACCGGAATTTTTTCACCAATATATATAATATAAAAAAAATTAAAAAAAAAAAAAATTTAAATTTAAAAAAACAATTCGAAAAAATTTTGTTTCCAAAAAATGAAAAAAACAACTTTGGAAAAAAAATTTTATTTTTTTTTTGTCCATAGTAAGGTGGAAATACAATGGGTCAAAATCGGGAAAAATATTTTTTCACTAATAAATTTAAAAAAAAATGTTGATTTTTTTAAAAAAAATTTTAAACATAATTTGAAATTTTTTTTAAATTTTGTTTAGCTAAAATAATTATTTTAAAGTACAATTTGGTGAAAGGTATATAAGATTTGGCACAGCCGAATATAGCTCTCTTACTTGTTTTATTGCATATCGATAATTTTGGATCACTTACACAATCTATAGAAATTTCATAGGTGTACAAAGTGCCGCTGAGCTGCTGAACACTTTCTCCAGATATTTATATTCCCCGGTTTTCATGGGTTAAAATGTTTGCTCTAAATAATGTTTGGAACTATTCTTAAACCTGTTTGTAGCTTCTTAATTTTATACATTGTTTCACTGTCTATACCGTTAATTTGTATTATTATTCTAAATATGAATATAAATTTTATAAAACAAGAAACTTAATTAATTCAAGGTCATTTATTATGCAAGACAAATTTTTAGTTTTATGCACAACAAAAAATAAGTTTAAACTTATTTTTTATTATATTAGGTAGCCTATAAAATTCAAGTTATAACTTTATTAAAAATGGGTATATTAGGTTCAACACACTGTTAGAAACTTAAATGATTAACAGATATTTAAGGCCTAATAATTCTCCTTTATATCTTAAAATTGTGATCTCAATAATCTTTCGAGACCATAAAAGCTTTAATTATTTCAAATTACTTTTTAAACAAACAAATATATTATTTTTGGAAATCCCCAAATAGAATCCCAAAATCCCATTTGAGACAAAAATGTCGTTTTGATGTCTGCTTATATCAATTTAAGGCCAACAAACAAAATTCAAATAAAACTGAATTATTCTATTGAAATGCAAATTCTTGCAAACATCTCAAGTTTGTTGAATTTTATTTCTATTTTTTTTTTGTATGATCAAACAAGTATAAATTATTATGTCATTTATTTGAGTATTAACAAGAATTTAGTGCAGTTTACCTATAAAAAAAATTAATAAACTCAAATTTTTATTTGAAAAAAATCAGCTAGTTTTAAATCTAAACAAGTTGTTGAAAAAATAATTTACTGCTTTAAAAAAAATTAACACTTTTTCTAAACGTGTATTTGGAGACTCTGAGTAAAAGTATAAAATTTCTATTCATAATAAAATTTTGTATTATTTAGAGACAAGTCTTGGGATGCTGCATTTTAAATTAAAAATGTATGAATTGTTTTTTTTTTTAAATACTTGTTTCTCAGTTTTATTCTTTCGTTTGTTGGTCTGTCTATACGTGGATCATTCAATTCAATTATTTATGACTTGTTAGAAAATCATAAATTTGTATTAATTTTTTATACCTTTTTTTGTATCTTTAATTAACTGGTTTTCTTTAGTGTGCAATCTGGAGAATAAATTTTTAATTAAACATTGATAAATGCGGACTTTAGTGCAGCATCTATGTTGCAAATTTGAATACCTATACACTTCCGTTAGTTCTGAGGGAAATTCCGGGTTTTATTTGATCAGAAAGAGAATAGGGGAAGTTTGTTTTATAAAGCTTTGGTGAATTTAAAAATTGACTGTAATTTCTAAACAAATATTTTCTTCATCGATTTTCAAATATTTGTCAAATTTAAAAATGCGAATATTTTGTAAACTAAACCGTTTTCCAATTTGAGGCCTTGGTGTCATTTTTGTAAAAAAGAGATCATTTTCTCAGGCTCATATCTTGCAAAAAGTTCGGAATTTTGATTTACTCTCTGAGGCAAAGTTGTAGCCAATACCATAAAGAACAAAAATTGTGAACATATAAAATCAAAAAAAAAGTCATCTTCAAGATCGAAATCGCAAAAAACTTAAAAAACGATATTTTTACCTTTTTCCCCTGTTCAGTCTCCTAGGTAGCAAACCGTTCAAAATTCAAGGAAACAATCAACTACAAAAATGTAACTAAGATTTCAATAAACAACTTTCTAAAACATATGAACTTCCTAGGAATGATTTTTAATACCGTTTAGGTAGAAAATTCTAAAGGAATTAAGTGTTTTGGGCCATAAACTATTAAATTATTTTAAACTAAAGCATACTTTTAGGCAGTTTTAAAAAAATATATTTCTAAATTTATTTCGAATTTTTTTTAAGTCTTCTGCGATTTTGATCTTGAAAATGAAGTTTTTTTGATTTTATATGTTCACAATTTGTTCCTTATGACAAGGGCTACAACTCTGCCTCAGAGAGTAAATCAAAATTCCGAACTGTTTGCAATATATGAGCCTGAGAAAGTGATCACTTTTTTTGCAAAAAAGACACCGAGGCCCCAAATCTTTGGGGCAAAAAAGTGCATGACTTGGGGCAAAACTAGGAGACACGGGTCTTTTTTTATCTTTTATAACGTACTGGTGTCCGTATATGGTTATATTTCCATGACTTGAATGAATTACACACAGTGTTATCAACTTCTTTTGGCCTGAATTGGTTGATATTTTAATGTTGTATTATTCTAATTTAATAAATCAGCTCATAATTGCCAGCTAATTTATCACATAATATGTAACATAGTCATTATCACACTACTTCTAAGTAATAAAGAAGGCATATACAAGTCATTACCAAATATGTTAAACAGTAATGACAGGTCATTAACCAGTTTTAGCTCTTAACCATATTTTTCTTAATATTTCTCAAAAAATTTTATAAAATTTTCCCAACATTAAAAACGATAAATGGCTAATGTTTTCTTAGACAAACAAAAACTTAAAAACACAAATAAATTCTTAAGAATTAAAACAAGTGTTTAAAGATTTTCAACAATATTTTAAACCAAAAAAAAAACAAACACCAAACAAAGCATCTAATACTGCTAGGTAAATGTGTAGTTAATTGTATTTAAATGTAAACTAAAAGAAAAACATTTGTTTAAAGCTAAATTTAAAACGTCTTTAGTAAGTAAAACTAAAACTGATCAACCAAATCAAACTTGTTACACGAAAAGCTCAAACACATTTACAACAAAAAAAAAAACTAAAACTGAATTGGAGATAGACAGACAGTTAGTTAGATAGATAGAAAGACAGTCGTCATTCAGTCAGTTAGTGGGTCGTACGTGTACCGATATTCTTATACAAAGCGTACAAAGATGATGGTCACGTTATTTGTGGACGTTTTATTGGTCTTTTTTTTTCTTGGAATAACAATGTTAATTTTATTATTTACATTATTTTATTATTATTATTTTTATATGGATTTTTTTCTATTTCTCCAAGTCATGTATTTAAATTCGTAGTACTTTACTTACCTGTTGCTTTGATACATGTATGAACGAACCACTCAAGGTCTTTTTTAATGGCAGTGATGTTACATTTCCATTGGATTTTTTTCTAATATTCATCTCATTTATTTGATTTTTCCAATTTTTAAAAATGTTAATACATGTAGTAGAACTTAGAAGTTTGAAAATCAAATTGAAGTTTAATTATAAAAGTTTGTGGTGCAGGTACATGGCTTTAAATGTAGTAAATACACTCGGGGGAAATCTTAGTAATTTTATAAGATCTCAAGATAATAAGAAACATAATATGTATCTAAGGTTAATTGAAGATCATTTGGCCAAGAAAATACAAAATCAAAATTTGTTTTATAACATGTCATTACTGATTAGCAAACATTGTAATGACTACTACATACCGTCTTTATTACTTTATAAGGCAGTGTAACAGTCGAGAAACACACGATCATGACATTATAGGTGCGACTCTACTAGCAAAGGGTAGTAAAACCCTATACTCAGTTTTGTGAATTTGGTGACCAATATTTTTTTATGGTCCTCCAAATATTCTGAAAATCAGTGGGCCCTAAAAAATGGCAATAATATAGCTAAGAGTCCAACTAACAAATTTTGTTTACATTTTTGTAAATAAAATTTGTTTGCTCGACGAAGATCACTTTGTACATTAAAAATTGTCGTTTTGTACAATTTTTTGAAGCGAAAACAAAAGATTTTTTGTTAAAAATTAATGATCAAGTGTACTTTTCTCTATTGTGCTGCAATAGCAAAGATATGGCAAATCATGATCAGTATAATCCGGACAATATATGCAAAAACATTGACATTTTTGGTAGGGGGCAAGGTTATGTTGCTTCTGAAGAGTAAATATAAGCTTTACACGCATTTGCATTAAGTTCTCTTTCCGGAAGAAAATTTGTTTCTATAAAAGAAACAAGTAAGAGAACTATATTCGGCTGTGCTGAATCTTATATACCCTTCACCAAACTAGACTTAATTTTTTTTTTTTCAAAATTGGTTTTGAACATTGAAAATTTTTTTTTTTTTTTAAATTTCTAAAAAAAATTTTTTTTTAATTTTTTTTTAAATTTTTTTTAAATTTTTTTTTAAAATTATAAATTTATTAGTGAAAAAAATGTATGACAAAAAATTTTTTTTGGTAAAAGAAAAATTCAAGTTAAAAAATATTTTTCTCGATTTTGACCCATTGTAGGTTCAAATTACTATAGTCTTTTATACATCGTTGCAATGGACTTTGAAATATCTATCATTAGATATCCATATTGTCTATATTAATTACTTAGTAATCCAGACATAGATCAAAAATCGAGGTTGTCCCGGTTTTTTCCTTATATCTGAGCCATTTGTGCGCCGATTTTCTGGACCGAGCCGGAGACCACTAAGAGACCAAAAAGCTCTTAAAGGAATGGATCAGCTTTCATTTGAGTAAAAAAATATTTTAAAAGAGGGCCAATTTTGGAAAAAAGTTCGATTTTGCCAAAAAAAAATCAAAATTTGTATATCTTGAGTTACAAAACATTTATTTTGCTATATATCTCATTCGCATCGCACTAAGCAACCAAATAGGTCTTAAAGGAATAGACCCAAGCTTTCTTTTGGGTAAAAAAAAAATTAAAAAAGGGCCCATTTTTAAAAAAAAGTTAGATTTTGCAAAAAAGTCAAAAATTGCATATTTTGAGTTACAAAACATTTATTTTGATAGATATCCCACTCGCATCCCACTAAGCGACTAAATAGGTCTTCAAGGAAAATATCTGAGCTTTCTGTTGAGCAAAAAAAAAATTAAAAAGAGGGCCCATTTCGAAAAAAAATTCAACAAATTTTTTGATTTTGCAACAAAAGTCAAAAATTGCATGTTTTGAGTTACAAAATATTTATTTTGATAGATATCGAACTCGCATCCCACTAGTAGACCAAATAGGTCCTCAAGGAAAATATCTAAGCAAAAAAAGGGCCCATTTTGAAAAAAAGTCAAAAAACCTTTTGATTTCGGAAAAAAAATATTAAATTTTTTTTATTTTTTTTCGAAAGATTGAAGAAATAGCTATCTAAACTATTTGGGACACATTTTGCTAAGAACAATAGGTAATAAGTTACATGGATGAGAAAAATCACATGTTTGGCCAAAATGTCAAATTTGGCCAAAGAGAGTTCTTGACCGATCTTGTTGAAAAATTGTGTCTGAATTACTATCCAATAGGTCTAACCTTGTTGCAAATTTCATCCCGATCGGAAGATTTTAAAAGTTGGTTCACTTGAAATCCCCCATATATCTATTCCACTAGTCTCATTAAAGGCTTAAGGTAGGATAACACGATTGCCGCAATGCACCAATTATTGGTCTATTTTATACGTCAATCGTGTGATTTCACAACTTATTGGCTCATATGGCAAACCACAACAATATTGTGCTTATTTGGCCCAATCAAATGCAACCCTGGTGCGGCAATCATGTGAATGCTTGATAGGCAACATGCACCAATAAAAATGTTAAAAATACACCAATATTTATTGTGTTCTAGTGCGGCAATCAAAGAAGACAATTAGCGCCAATATTAATTTTTGTAAATGAAATATTGTTTTTGTGAGCCACTCTCTGACCCACATACATCTTTTAACATTTCTTTATTAATTTTTTTATATGATAATTAAGGCCGACGCAATTTTCTTTTTTTATTTAACAAATAATTTTTTCAAAAATAGATTGTTTTTACATTTATGTAAACAAAACAAAATTTAAAATCTAGCACAACAGCTGTTTCTCTGAGTTGCCGTAAACTAGAACAATCGTGTGACTGAAATGCGACAATTATTGCCACTAAATCGCTTTGCGCCAATTTACGACAATCAAATTTATATAAAATGAAGCAATCATGTGACTGCAGAGAATTTGATTGGGACAATTTCTTTATTGGGCCCCAATTCAGCACAATAAAAATTGTATTAAATTGGTTCATTGCGGCAATCGTGTGATCCTACCTTTAGCTGCATCTAGCAGTTTTCTTGCATTCCTGGTAATGCAGTGGTCGATAGTGCAGTGCCTGAAAATAAATGGCAAAACAGAAAAATTCAAATTTCCAGTGTGTTGTTGATTTTGATTCCATTAGTTTGTTTAGTGGAATAGATAAGCTAAACATATTATATATAAAATTATAAAAAATTAAGTCTTCTTTCCAAAAATGTATACCAATTTTTAATATTTAAAAAATTAATGGAAGACTGTGACTGGAAAAATATTTTCAGTTAAGTTTTTGTGATAAATTTATGTCTAATATCCCCTTCCATAATTTTAGTTACTCTTCTAATTTTTATAAAGTACTTAAAATAAATATTTCCATACTGGTCATTCTCTCTTAGCAGTATGAACATTAAAACTTATAACTTAATTCTATGACTGTAACCAATTGTTGACTAATATGGTTAGATCTTTTTTTATTATTATTTCTAAATAAAATGCATAATTTGCTCATAAAAAAGTATTTGCATTTTGGCTATTTGTGAGGATAGAAAAAAAGCCATGAATTTGTATTAAATCAATTTGGTTTGAATGAAAATCTATAAAAAGTTTTATTTTAACTATTTTGCACATTTTAAGAGTGGGAAGTTTATGGTTTGGTTTGCATATTTTATGAAAACAATTAGGAGCTAATGAGGCTTTACTAGAAATTTTGGTATTATTTAAAAGTTTGTTAAAATAAAAACTAGTTGGAGTGAACAATAAGTGATATAAGAATAACTATAACAAAAGGCCATATTAATCACTAGAACATCATGTCTAAATCAAATAGCATATTGAATTTGTAGGTTAAGAATAGATTTTTGTGGGGTAATAAGGCCCCTAATTGAGGCATATTTAATTTCTGTTTAAAAAAAAACTAGTTACATCTAAAGACTATCTATCTAGAATGGTTTACTAGATATTTAAAGAATTTTTTAATTATAAAAAATTTTAGAAAATAAGACAAAACTTCCTACAGTTTGATATGTCAAATGCGGGATTTAGCTTTTATTTTGAAACATTTAAACAATATAAATTTATTCAAAGTATTGAAAAACCAGTGCTTTTCCCGTCGTTCATGTATGAAAAACAAGATAAAATTTACTCGATTTTAGTACGACAATGTCTTCGCATGTCATGCCTTGCAGGTTTAATTAGCACGACATGAATAGACAATGTTTCGTGTGACACTTCTGGTTATGTTAAAGAATTCAATATCTACAGGTCTTTTAATATTCATAAAAATCAACGTCATAAAAACACACTTATTTCAATACACAAATATTTAAATTTCTTTAGAATCTAAAGTTTTTAACATGTTTAAACAGTTAAAATTTCACTTTAAATTTATTTCCCAAATCTATAACAATACCACTTCCTTTAATATTTATAATTGTTACCAACCGCTCTCCAAACAAGTTCTTTTTATAATTATTTAAATTGAATTCTTTCTTTTTATTTCAAAAACTTTTTATTATAAACCAATTTTTTACCTAAACTCTAAAAAATATTCCACAACAAATAAATAAGTCTTATCATTAGATATAAAATAACTGTCTGCAGACTTATTGGTTTTAAATCATAAATCAAATTCCCCAAGAAAAATACAAAATATTAATTAACATCAAGCTTATGACGATTAATACAAATATTTCAATATTTAAAAATAACAAATATTTAAAAAACTAGAAAATAAGCAAACAATATTGATTTTTTTTTAAATATTACCAAACATAAAGAAACAATTAATGTTTAAATAAAAATTCTTTATTTAAAATTCCACTGCAATTTAAATTTGCTTAATACCAGTATTATTTTCTTAATACTCGTACTAATAACAGTTTTATTAAACAAACAATATTATTATTGAATTAAAGAATCCGTTAAATTGTGCTAATAATTGTTGTTAACACCAGCAACAACAACAAACAGCTTATAATAAATAAAATTCAATTAATTAAACAATTTAATGACAACAAATTATTAATATTTGTTTGGTTTTTTTTTCAAAGGTAGAGAGAAGAAGATATGATGGTTTTTAGATGTCTCAACAAAATTGTCATAAGTTAAGTTAGAAATGTTTATAAAAAAAAACCATAGAATTGTGAAATAATTTACAGTTAAGCCTCGATAAACGATTTAAAATTAAATAACAATTTGAAATTTAAGAAAATATTGTATAATGGAGGAAACGTGAAAGATCATCTAAAGTACTACTGGGACGTTGTTACCAGTTAAACAATAGTTTAGAGTGAGTATAGAACTTTTTATTCTCACACCAAAATAACAAATTGAATCATCATTTCATTTGATAAGAAGAAAAAGAGTTTCTGAAATTTAACACCGTTAAAAAATACCTCTATATAAATCTATTGTTACGTTTTTACCTTTTAAAAATGGTGGATTATTAATTTTAAATATACCGTATTCTTTTAATTGCAAATAAAAGCGATCAGTAGTTTAAAATTTGTAAAAACTCATTATTTATTTAAATTTACACAACAATTTAAATAGTCACTCTCTTTTAATACACACAGTTTAATACAGTTCATGTAAATTCTAACAGCGCCTATGATAAACTAACTCACTGTAACTTTCTGTTACTATTAATATACACAGTGCCATCTTCTAGAAGTTTCATGAATTACCTAACGGACAAAACTAGAATGTTCTATTTCTAGAGCATTCAGCAGTCTTAATGTTAATGTTAGCAGCTTTAACAGTTAATGTTGGCAGCACTGTGCTGATAAGTAGAAGTATCCACTTACAATATGTACGAAAGATGGTGGATGTGAAAACCAGACATTAAAACCGTTAAATTCAAATTGATAGTGCAATTTCGTAACAATATTTAGTAGCTGATTCGTACTAGAAAAACCCAAATTTTTTATTCTCACTCAGAATGTTGAGTGCTTAATTTAATATTTCTAGGTCCTTTATTTAAAAAAATGGTGACCTTAAAGCAAAAAAAGGTACCACTAAAGTCACCTTTTGGGAATTATAACTCATTCAGGAGCATGTGTGACTAATTTCATGATTTTAGGTTCATTATTACAAAATATTCAAAAAGTACACAGAAAAAACTATTTCTTAAACCGTTTCAATTCAAATATATATCACATATTCAACTGGTTTCAATTATTTCATAATTGAATCAAGTATTCATATTCATTTTCTATTGAATTTTGAGTTTTTGGTTGAAATTTTCGTTATTGGTTGAAATTTAAACACAAAATTATTGAATAGATAATTTTTGTAATTGAAAACACATTTTTGTTATTTTTTGTGTTTTCAATTACGAAAATTATCTATTCAATAACGAAAATTATATATTCAATTGTCAAAATTATTAAATTCAAAACTCAAAATTCAATAGAAAATATCAGAAAATTTTGTTTTTGAGCACATGAATACTTGATTCAATTATGAAATAATTGAAACCAGTTCAATATGTGATAAATGTTTGAATTGAAATATAGATTTCAATTCAGAACCATAAATTCTTAATTTCATGTCGCTAAGTCCATTCAAAAAGCACTATAAGTGGGAAGTACCTGTAAGTCCCATTTTTATAGATTCTATTTCACGATCATGTGTGCTTAATTCCCTGATACTAGGTTCATTATTATAGTAAATTCAAAGAGTACCATTTGAAGAACGAAAAAGTACCATTAGTTCTCCAATTCGAAGAAGTACCAAATTCATATTTGGTATTTTTAGATAAGTAAAGAATACTTGATCATGTCTAGAGTTTGTAGATGAGAGAGGAGAAGATATTCCTCCTTTTCTCTTCTATCTTCTATAAACACAAGACTTGCTCAATTAAACCTGACGTGTGTGAACCAGAACTTACCAGTTTTTTCGCTTAAATGTTCGAATTTCAAAAAAAAGTACCAAAATCCTCTCTGCTATTTTTTTAAGTAGATAAAGATGAATTTTTAATATTTTTGATATCTATATTAATTTGGATGATATAAGGTTACCGTATTTACCCGTTTATATCCGCCAAACCTTCTTAGTGAAACTACATTGTGAGAAGGGAATCTATAGTACAAATATAATGTCTCTATCTTTGGCCTTTGGTCTGGGCGATATTGAATCTGTCTGTCACTCAGTTCTTTAACATGTTTATTATTGTATATTTTAATTAGTATTAATGCATTAAGTCAAACAATTAATTTTAAAATAATGCAACAATAACATTTATTTATATGTTAAAAAATAAATAAATTTCTATAAAAACTAAAGAATATTTTCATAAATAATGGCGCTTCAAAAGTGCGAAAAATTAACAATGCCACTGTAACATACAATTACAAAACAGAGAATTATTACAAGATTTAAAACCAACAACAACAACATAATCATTTATTAACGGCATTATGAGACACACAGTTTAACTACCCTGCAATTCTGGTTGACTGTACCGAACTAGTGATTTCATTTATCATTTAGGAAAAAATCAAAATTAGTTTTACATTATTCTTTTTTATATGAAAACTTTTCGGTTTTTTGGGGGGGGGATTATTCGGATTGCACCCCCTCTGTATCCGCGCCTGGTAAAATAACTACTTTATAAAGTACAGTAAAACAAAACTTTGAAAGTGACTACTCTCAAGATTACTTAAAGACACTAAAGTGACAATTGAATTCACGCGAAATTACCTAACCTATATAAAGTAACCAATTGAAAGTGACTACTCTCTGCATTACTTAGAGACATTAAAGTGACAATTGACTTCACGATAGATTAAATGGCATATATAAAGTAACCTATTGACTAATTTTAGTATTACAAAGATCCAATAACATATTAATACGCGACATCCAGACATTAGTGAAAAATGATACATTGATTACCTGTAAAGCAGCTGGATTCATACAATATGACTGAGTATGTTTGAGAAGTAAAGTATGATGACAATACAAATCGTGTTCGATCTAAAGTTAATCGTACTTAATGCCTGGCAGCAGCAACAGCAGTTGTTATCGCATCATTAATACATACTACATACAAGTTGTTACTCGCATGTGCACACACCAGTGCCAAACTGCAAGATCTAAGATTCAATTGTAGTTGCTCATCCATCGCATTGTCTGCAGCACAACAAATAAACATTCTTTATGTGAACCACTTGTTGCTGGTGTTATGGATGGTGCGCTGTTTGCTGCTGATTATGATGTGATGCGATGTTGTTTGTATGATATGGCCAGCAACATTGTATTTTATGATCATATACATTTGTTTTAATTCCTTCTCATTTACACACTTGTCTACACGTAGGAGATAGAGAGAGAGTGTGTGGTGTGTAAATGATTGTTTACTTGTCGCAATGAATATAGAATTATAATAAATAAATGTTTATTTGTTTAAACAAATATTATTTTAGGAAAACAAAGAAATAAATAAATGTTTTCTGTCTGAGTTTAAAAGGTGACGAATGGGATATACCCAAGCAATATATTTGTGGTACTTACGAATAAGTGATGCATATTATAAGTTTGTCTATAGATTGGTAACATTTATATATCATTTAACACGACATGCGTCACACGTGTCGTTTAGCCAGGCAATGATGGACTACTATATTCGTATATGACATTGTCATATGACAGTGTCATTGTTAAATACTAGATTTATTAAAGTTGTGTTCGACATTGTCTTCGTTTATGACATGTCCAGCTTGGTTGAAGAGCATGACATGGCTTGACAATGTATTGATGCGACACTTGTTTACCTACATTTAGTCTAAATATTCTGCGCTACAATGTTATTGTTATGAATATTTTCAAAAACACCTAACGTAAAGCTCTCGCAAGAATAAACAAAATAATAATTTTTGTTAAACCGGTTTAAACAAATAAGAAATTCTGCAACCAAAATTAACAACAATATTGAATTAATGAAGACAATTCAAATATGTAATCAACACATTTAGTTGTTGGAAGTAGCAACGATCAAATGACCGATGGATCATACTATTGACCATATACGATTTTACTTTTACCCTCATCTTAGAATGTGTGAAGAGGAAAAAACCACAATTTTAGTTGAAATAAAAAAAATTTACATTTAAATATTTACACAATGTAAACTTATTAGAGGTATTCATGTAAGAATGTGAATTACTTAGAAGTTGTTTAGCAATACTTGTAATTTGCACACAGGAACTAAAACACTGTCAAGTCATGTCGTGTTCTTCAAACATTCCCAGCATGGCATAGCAGGGCAATGTCGATTACAAATCAAGTAAATTGTAAAATATTTTTCCAGAATTTTTGCTAATATATGAACATATTAAACTAATTAAAAGATAGGCGTTTTAATTGAAGCTATGTACTTCATTTGTGCATAACAATTAAGCATATGTTACTAAATTTAACAAGTAAGAGAGCTATATTCGGCTGTGCCGAATCTTATATACCCTTTTTTTTTGAATTCTTATTTAAACTTTTTTTTTTAAATTTTTTGTTTTTTTAAATTTTTTTTGATTAAAAAAATTCGGGTTAAAAATTTTTTTTTTCCGATTTTGACCCATTGTTGGTCCAAATTACTATGGTCTTATATACGTCGTTTCAATGGTCTTTGAAATATCTATCATTAGATATCCATATTGTATATATTAATGACTTAGTAATCCAGATATAGGTCAAAAATCGAGGTTGTCCTGGTTTTTTCCTCAGCAATTTGTGGACCGATTTTGCTAATTTTAAATACGAAACTTCTCGAAAGCATGTCTAACAGAATTATTGAAGATTTGGATCCCGAAGATATCTGGTGTCTTCAGAAAATTGATTTCAACAGACAGACAGAAAGACAGACACACAGACGGACATGGCACCAGAATATATATACTTTAGGGTCGGAAAACTATATTGTGGAAATTACAAACGGAATGACCCTTCTCACGAAGGTAAAGGGTATAAAAACCGGAACAGCAGCTAGTATTATTTATGATATACCGCAACACATTGGTTGTGCTGCAATGAAATTTAATCTAAATTATGAATGAATTCAAATATTGATTATATTATAGACCTATGACTGAAGATAAACTTTGACTAAGAATGAAGCCAAACATTGACTACATATAGACCTATGATGGAAGCTAATGATGGAAGCTAAAATTTGACTATGAGTGAAGCCAATCTTCGACTACATATAGACCTACGATTGAAGCTAATGAATGAAGCAAAACTTTGACTACATATAGACCTACGATTGAAGCTAATGAATGAAGCAAAACTTTGACTACATATAGACCTACGATTGAACTCAAACTTGGCTTCATATAGGCCCACGATTGAAGTCAAACTTTGACTACATATACACCTACGATGGAAGTCAAACTTTGATTACATATAGACCTACGATTGAAGCCAAATTTTGACTACATATAGACCCATGATGGAAAGCAAACTTAGACTACATATAGAAATATGATTGAAGACAAATTTTGACTACAACACTCAGAGAAAAAATATAATTGGGCATGGTTACTGTAACCATTTATATAGTGTTACAAGTTTTTTAACTATATTATAGTCACAGTAACCATTTACATGATTGTGGTAACCATAATATGGTTACCACAAAAGTCAAACTTTGACTACATAATGATTATATAAAGATCATCAATTGAAGTCAAACTTTGACTACATGAAGTCTTATTCAAAACCATAAGTATCCGAAATACATATATAAACTTTAACAGGTTTTAAGTATATTTTCTATATTATTGCATACATTTGCAAGGGTCATAAATTATGTCATGAATTCATTTATTGTTAAATTCTAAATTGCAGTAGTTAGAATGTGTCATTGGCTGCTGTAATAGATACATGGAAACATTTACATGTAAATACTACATATGTATATAACTTTATATAAGTACATATGAATAAAGTTGGTTAAAATAATAAAAAACGCAATTGATTATAAGCAGCTAATTGCATTTTATTGTTTATGTTTCATTAATTTAATGTAAATAATAAAAAGACTTACGTAAAGTAGCTAAATGTATGCATGAATTATGGGCAGAATTTTATAAGAAATATTAAATATTTATTTAAGAAGCAACATATTTATCTACATATTAATCAAGTGTCAATTTCCTAGTGTTATCTTATGCAGTAATTTTCTAATTTTGAATTTTTATAATAATTTCTTCTTAAATCCAATTAAAATTATCTCAAATTGCTATAATTTACCGTTTATAAAATAAATTATTATTTTAAACGCTAATAATTGGAAAACACAGAAAAAAACTACAAAATACACCTTGAGAATAAAGTTTAACCTGTGAACTTCAGACACACCTACAAAAGAAAAAACAAACCATTTAAAACAATTTGTTCGGTTAATTTGAAACTTCTCAAAAAAAAAAAAACACTAAAAATAAAAACCAATTCATTGATTTTATTTGATTTGATTTAGTGATGGCAATCTGCTTAACCCTAAAGTGCAATTTGTTTAATTCTTTTTTTGTATGTAGAACATCATTAGCAGGGCTGGGAGTTAAACATAAATAAATCAGTTAAACATAAACATTGATCATTAAAATAAGTTTATAACTTACTGTGTGTTGTTATCATTGAACTTTAAAGTCTGGCAAAAAAAAGAAGGCGGGTGACAGACACCCCTGATATGAAAACAAAACGAAACGAAATTAAAAAAAATCTCCCACCGTCTTTAAACATTTGAATGAATATTAGAAACAATGCAAAATGTTGTATATAAAACATTTGAAAACATTAGATGAATGAATCAATTGCATGTTCAGTTTTTGTTTTTTTCTTGTACAAGATCATATTTAAAGAAATGATTTATGTTTTTTTGGCGAGATTTTTTTGTCATGTTTTTAATAAAGTAGAGTTTTAACCAGGAATGAGATATAATCTGCTTTTAAAACAAATATATATGTATGTACGTAGATACAGTAAATGTATTGTATTAAAAACGGATATAGAATAACACTATGCACCAAACTTGTTACTTTGCAAGAAAAGTTTTCCATAAAAAACTAGTCTCATTGCAAGAAAAATTTTCTATAGAAAACTAGTCTCTTGTGAAGAGAAGTTTTCCATAGAAAACTAGTCTCTTGTGAAGAGAAGTTTTCCATAAAAAACTAGTCTCTTGTGAAGAGAAGTTTTCTATAGAAAACTAGTCACTTGTGAAGAGAAGTTTTCTATAGAAAACTAGTCACTTGTGAAGAGAAGTTTTCTATAGAAAACTAGTCACTTGTGAAGAGAAGTTTTCTATAGAAAACTAGTCACTTGTGAAGAGAAGTTTTCTATAGAAAACTAGTCACTTGTGAAGAGAAGTTTTCTATAGAAAACTAGTCTCTTGTGAAGAGAAGTTTTCTATAGAAAACTAGTCTCTTGTGAAGAGAAGTTTTCTATAGAAAACTAGTCTCTTGTGAAGAGAAGTTTTCTATAGAAAACTAGTCTCTTGTGAAGAGAAGTTTTCTATAGAAAACTAGTCTCTTGTGAAGAGAAGTTTTCTATAGAAAACTAGTCTCTTGTGAAGAGAAGTTTTCTATAGAAAACTAGTCTCTTGTGAAGAGAAGTTTTCTATAGAAAACTAGTCTATTGTGAAGAGAAGTTTTCTATAGAAAACTAGTCACTTGTGAAGAGAAGTTTTCTATAGAAAACTAGTCACTTGTGAAGAGAAGTTTTCTATAGAAAACTAGTCTCTTGTGAAGAGAAGTTTTCTATAGAAAACTAGTCACTTGTGAAGAGAAATTTTCTATAGAAAACTAGTCACTTGTGAAGAGAAATTTTCTATAGAAAACTAGTCACTTGTGAAGAGAAATTTTCTATAGAAAACTAGTCTCTTGTGAAGAGAAATTTTCTATAGAAAACTAGTCTCTTGTGAAGAGAAATTTTCTATAGAAAACTAGTCTCTTGTGAAGAGAAATTTTCTATAGAAAACTAGTCTCTTGTGAAGAGAAATTTTCTATAGAAAACTAGTCTCTTGTGAAGAGAAATTTTCTATAGAAAACTAGTCTCTTGTGAAGAGAAATTTTCTATAGAAAACTAGTCTCTTGTGAAGAGAAATTTTCTATAGAAAACTAGTCTCTTGTGAAGAGAAATTTTCTATAGAAAACTAGTCTCTTGTGAAGAGAAATTTTCTATAGAAAACTAGTCACTTGTGAAGAGAAATTTTCTATAGAAAACTAGTCTCTTGTGAAGAGAAATTTTCTATAGAAAACTAGTCTCTTGTGAAGAGAAATTTTCTATAGAAAACTAGTCTCTTGTGAAGAGAAGTTTTCTATAGAAAACTAGTCTATTGTGAAGAGAAGTTTTATATAGATAACTACTCTCATGTAAAGAGAAATTTTCATTAGAAAGCTAGTCTCTTGTGAAGAGAAATTTTAAGAAAACTAGTACTTTTCATCAGAAATTTTCTATGGAAAACTTGTCTCTCTTTAAGAGTAATCAGATTTTTGTTAACCAGTGTAAGTTCAAAGCAAAAAAAGAACAAAACAAAACGTTATTGAAAATAAATCAAACCAACAGATGAACAATAAGAACCTTGTTGAACATTTAACACGAGTATGGTTTGTGGTGTATTTTTTATTCTTATTTTTAAATTTTATTTTAATTTAGTGTTTAGCTATTTTTTTCCAAATCATAACGATTTTGTAGCCGTTGTTTTAATAATCATTTAATATAATTTTTCAATGCATTTCTAAACAGTCATCGATTGGCGAATTTATTTTTTTTATTTTTTTGTATTTGTAAAACAAAATCGCTTTAAATCGCTTCGACAGCTTAAAACACCAAATAAACAAACAACAAAAAGAAACAACCAACTTACACACCTTATTTGTTAGTTAATCAATAAATCAGTGGAATTATGGTGCAAGTTTTTTTTTTTTTTTTTTTTTTTTCTTTTACGTCTTCTGCTTTTATCTTTGTATATCTGCAAGATTATGGCTTTGCTATTGTTTTATATTTATATTATTGTATAATATTTGAATTTTTGTTTAATTTTTTGTATTAATAAGTTTTATTACTGAGGGATATTTGTGATTTGCTGAACTGTTTTTTGCATTTGTAGAAAACTAGAAATAATAAGTTGTCAATCATCATAATTGATTAAATCACGATGGCACAGTGGGCCTTTGGGGTTAGGAAAATTATTTAATAAATTACTAATGTTTTGACATCAAGAAATCATCGTGTTGTGAATGACATTTGTTTGAAAGTAAAAATTATTGAAATTAGTTGTTGGAGATTATGGTAATTGAGTAAATTATAATGATAAAGGCATGCTATAGGAATATAGGATTTAAAAATAATTGTTTTATTGCTAGTCAATTATTTTAGCATATTTTGTACAACTGACAATTCAGGCACTTGAGGGATATTTTCTATGGAAATCTAGACTTTAAGCAAGATAAATTTTCTATAGAACTACAGTCTCTTTGCAACAAAAAATTTCTATAGAAAACTAGTTTTTTTTGCAACAGAAATTTTGAATATAGAAAACTTGACTCATGGTAAGAGACAATATATATAGAAAACTTTGTTCTTTGCAAATAAATTTTCTATAGAAATCTGGTCTATTTGCAAGATAAAATTTTTATGAAAAGTGGTCTCTTAGCAAGAGAAATTTTCTATAGAAAGCTGGTATCTCTGCAAGAGAAATTTTCTATTAAAATTTTAAATTTCTATAAAAAACTAATTTCTTTGCTGCAAGCATTTTCTATAGAAAACTATTCTCTTTGAAACAATAAAAAAATTGACTCTTAGCAAGAAAAATTTTCTATAGAAAACTAGTCTCTTAGCAAGAGAAATTTTCTATAGAAAACTAGTCTCTTAGCAAGAGAAATTTTCTATAGAAAACTAGTCTCTTAGCAAGAGAAATTTTCTATAGAAAACTAGTCTCTTAGCAAGAGAAATTTTCTATAGAAAACTAGTCTCTTAGCAAGAGAAATTTTCTATAGAAAACTAGTCTCTTAGCAAGAGAAATTTTCTATAGAAAACTAGTCTCTTAGCAAGAGAAATTTTCTATAGAAAACTAGTCTCTTAGCAAGAGAAATTTTCTATAGAAAACTAGTCTCTTAGCAAGAGAAATTTTCTATAGAAAACTAGTCTCTTAGCAAGAGAAATTTTCTATAGAAAACTAGTCTCTTAGCAAGAGAAATTTTCTATAGAAAACCAGTCTCTTAGCAAGAGAAATTTTCTATAGAAAACCAGTCTCTTAGCAAGAGAAATTTTCTATAGAAAACCAGTCTCCTAGCAAGAGAAATTTTCTATAGAAAACTAGTCTCTTGTGAAGAGAAATTTTCTATAGAAAGCTAGTCTCTTGTGAAGAGAAATTTTCTATAGAAAACTAGTCTCTTGTGAAGAGAAATTTTCTATAGAAAACTAGTCTCTTGTGAAGAGAAATTTTCTATAGAAAACTAGTCTCTTGTGAAGAGAAATTTTCTATAGAAAACTAGTCTCTTGTGAAGAGAAATTTTCTATAGAAAACTAGTCTCTTGTGAAGAGAAATTTTCTATAGAAAACTAGTCTCTTGTGAAGAGAAATTTTCTATAGAAAACTAGTCTCTTGTGAAGAGAAATTTTCTATAGAAAACTAGTCTCTTGTGAAGAGAAATTTTCTATAGAAAACTAGTCTCTTGTGAAGAGAAATTTTCTATAGAAAACTAGTCTCTTGTGAAGAGAAATTTTCTATAGAAAACTAGTCTCTTGTGAAGAGAAATTTTCTATAGAAAACTAGTCTCTTGTGAAGAGAAATTTTCTATAGAAAACTAGTCTCTTGTGAAGAGAAATTTTCTATAGAAAACTAGTCTCTTGTGAAGAGAAATTTTCTATAGAAAACTAGTCTCTTGTGAAGAGAAATTTTCTATAGAAAACTAGTCTCTTGTGAAGAGAAATTTTCTATAGAAAACTAGTCTCTTGTGAAGAGAAATTTTCTATAGAAAACTAGTCTCTTTGCAAGAGAAATTTTCTATAGAAAACTAGTCTCTTTGCAAGAGAAATTTTCTATAGAAAACTAGTCTCTTTGCAAGAGAAATTTTCTATAGAAAACTAGTCTCTTTGCAAGAGAAATTTTCTATAGAAAACTAGTCTCTTTGCAAGAGAAATTTTCTATAGAAAACTAGTCTCTTTGCAAGAGAAATTTTCTATAGAAAACTAGTCTCTTTGCAAGAGAAATTTTCTATAGAAAACTAGTCTCTTTGCAAGAGAAATTTTCTATAGAAAACTAGTCTCTTTGCAAGAGAAATTTTCTATAGAAAACTAGTCTCTTTGCAAGAGAAATTTTCTATAGAAAACTAGTCTCTTTGCAAGAGAAATTTTCTATAGAAAACTAGTCTCTTTGCAAGAGAAATTTTCTATAGAAAACTAGTCTCTTTACAAGAGAAATTTTCTATAGAAAACTAGTCTCTTAGCAAGAGAAATTTTCTATAGGAAACTAGTCTCTTAGCAAGAGAAATTTTCTATAGAAAACTAGTCTCTTAGCAAGAGAAATTTTCTATAGAAAACTAGTCTCTTAGCAAGAGAAATTTTCTATAGAAAACTAGTCTCTTAGCAAGAGAATTTTTTGTATAGAAAACTAGTCTCTTTGCAAGAGAAATTTTCTATAGAAAACTGGTATCTTTGCAAGAGAAATTTTCTATAGAAAACTGATCTCTTTACAGGAGAAATTTTCTATAGAAAACTGATTTCTTTGCAAAAGAAATTTTCTATAGAAAACTGTTCTCTTTGCAAGAGAAATTTTCTATAGAAAACTGGTCTCTTTGCACGAGAAATTTTCTATAGAAAACTGGTCTCTTTGCAAGAGAAGTTTTTTATAGAAAACTGGTCTCTTTGCAAGAGAAGTTTTCTATAGAAAATCGTCGGGCCTGTAGTATCTCAGAGCATCGAGAGCATCTATCATTGCCGACAATGACAAATTTGGAGTTTGTCTAAATGTTAAAAAATTCTCTAAATCTAGTTCTAATTTATTGAAAGCTTCCATATAGAAAGGGCACTCATTAGATATATTTAACAGACCAAGAAAAGCTTACGAGTGATTGTTTATTTTAGTTTTGTTCACACATTCACAACTCCAACTCTTAGTCACCTACAACAACTCCGCAACGAGACAATCTCTAGCAGAATTCAATGATATGTATTTTATTTTTTCCCTCCATACAATCGATATTTCAATCTCATCACTTGTGCACCAATTGTCCATCCATCAAAATGACATCAAATTGCCAAGAAGATAAAACAAAAATTAAAATGAAAAAAAACAATATAGTAATAAAAAAACCAACTACCAGCTACAGAAAAACTAAAAAAGTGAATTGTGTGAATAAAACTTCAAAAGAGGTGCTGCTGCATGCAGCATGATCATGATCAAGAAAACAACTCGAACTCGTATCAATGATTCGATGGTTAGTTCAATGGTGCACAGGCAGCCAGGCACCTTTCAACAAAGCTCTAGTTTAGTATGTAGATTTGTTTAGCTAGTTTAGTTTTTTTCCCAAGTTTTTTTATTTTTTTGTTTTTGTTTTTGTTTTTGGTAAGCAACAAACGATCATCATCAATCTACATTGATGTGTAAATGTAGACTAAGTCAATCGTTTGTCTTTCAGTATTTGTCTGTTGGTTTGTCTAACTGTCTGTCCATTTTTGTTTAAAATACATTAACTAAAGCAAAAAATCTAACGATCTTGCTGTTTGGCTCTTGTTTTTTTTTCTCTTTTGTTGGATGATGTTTGTAAAGCACGATTTTATGCTGACCTTGCAACGCTATTTTAACGTTTAACTTGGCAAAGAAATGCGTTGCAAATTAGATGATTCGTTTGGTTTTATTTTTGTTTTTTTTTTTGCCAACATCATCTTTATAGCTTGGCGTAATAAAATCAAGTATTCTTGGTAATTAAAAAAAATAAAAAAATAAAGATCTAAAAAATTATTACACATTTTTAATAATGACCATTATTAATAAGCCTATAAATTGAAACTAATGGAAAACATGGTAAATTACCACACATTCATTTAATGAATTTATCATTGAGTTGCAAAAAAAAACTTAATTTTTGCTCTAAAGCCTTCAAGAAGAATTTAGTGCAAAAAAAATATGACTTTTGATAAATGTTTGTAGTTTGACAATCGTAATACTTAGCATGAGTCCCATTTTGTAAAGTTTATGTTTTTTGTTCCTCCTCTATATATTTTAACAAATGATGACCATGTTACTAATGACAGGATTACATGATTTCTGTTTCGTTTATAGTTATTCCTCTAAACATTTTGACATTAAATGGCATTACAATAGTTTGTCTTCAGTGGTTTGTTTTCTTTCCTACTAGTTTTTTCGGTAGTACTTGAACAATCCCACCATCTGTCAAAAATTATCTACTAAATACTTTTCTTTATATTAAGCTGGATTTTCCCTTTTTTGGTAAAAAATTAGTTTCAATATTTTTGTAGTTTCTTTTCTTTGTTGTTGGTTTGCATACACAATTAAATTGAAATTGAAATGACAGAAATTTATGAGAGGGCTTGTTTGTTAAGACATGAAAAGAATACAATCATTTTGATAAAAAAAAATTGCATTTCAGCAACAATCTTCCAAAGCTATAAATGTTTTTTTGTTTTCCTATTTAATATATGTAACTATTCATCAAATGGTTTGTTAATGTCCAAACCAATAAAGGATTGGGTAAAAGTTGATTTGTGTTTGAATTGTGGATGTTTGGAAATTATGTTAGTTTAAAAAAAAAAACGTGAGCTGATTACACCTACAAAATAGATATTTACGCAATTTTGAGTTTATTTAATTGTTGAGGTTTTATAGGATTTGAAAAGGTTAGATTTAATTTGCTAACGATTAACAGCCAACACAGCTTAAACAGATGATAACTTGTAGGAATGCTATAGATAGATCAGAAGCCATGATCAATTATTGTTCTCAATGTCCCGATTGCTAGATCTTCCAAAGCCGCAAAGTCGATTTTCAATATTTGAGGTGTAACTATGACTTACAAATTTAGGATTTACAATAAATGGCGAATCTTTTGAACGCGGTTTTTGTTTTTAATAACTTATATGTGAATTTGAAGGGTACATATCTGTCATTTATTCCCTTAGTTATTAAATACTATATAGTACAGTTATTAAATACTATATAGTACAAACAACATAGTTTTTTTACTTCGAAAATGTCGAATATTGTATCAACAAAGCGTTATATTCGGGAAGTTTTGCCTTACTTCTTCAATTTGACAAAAAAGTGCCGCTGAAGCACACCAATTGCTCACCAAAGCTAAGTATGAATGTGTTCCAAAGATGATTGAAGGCATTAATCCATGAAGATTGTTGTAAAACTAAATAAGAGCTTGTAAAATCATTGGGAGCTACTCAAGCAACAATTTCAAAACGTTTGCGAGCAGCAGAATTCATCCAAAGGCAGAGAAATTGGGTACCATTCGAATTGAATCCGAGAGACCTTGAAAGATGATTTTACATGTCGGAAATTATGCTTGAGCACTATAAAAGAAAATCATTTTTGCACCGAATCATTACTTGAGATGAAAAATGATCCATTACCATAACTCGAAGCCTAAGAGCCTGGCCAACCAGCTGAACCAGTACGTCTCTGTATTTGGTGGGAGCAAAAGGGTCGTTTCTATTATGAGCTGCTGAAATCTGACCATACCATCACAGGGAACCTGTACCGAATACAACTGATTCGTTTTAAGTGAGCATTGGCCGAAAACTCCCAGAATATGCGGCCAGACATGAAATCGTAATATTCCATCATGAAATCGATCGGCCACATGTTGCAATACCTCTTAAAAAGTATTTAGAATGAAGTGGTTGGGAAGTTTTGCCTGACCTTTTTTGTAGTTCAGACCGTGTCCCGTCCGAATACTATTTATTTCGATCGATGCAGAACGCTCTACCTGGGATACGCTTCACTTTGGAACAAAGTATCTGATATTGGCTTGATTCGTTCTTGGTATCAAAAGATGAGCTGTTCTTTTGGCTCGGATTCCATATATTGCCAGAAATATTGGAAAATGTCATAGCTACCAATGGCATATACTTTGAATAAATTTATATTGTACAAATGTTTCAAAATAAATGCTAAAAAAATTAAAAAAATCCAGCATTTGTTTACAATTTGAGCTAAAATTCTTCCTTGAATTTTTTAATTGTTAAAATTTGTATACATTTTTGAATAGAAGATACAATTTCCTACACTTTGATGTATAATATTGTTACGTTTTAACCTTTTTAAAACGTTGGTTTATTTCCTTTAAATAAACCGGATACTTTTGATTGCAAATAAAAGCCGTTTAGTAGTTTGAAAATTATAACAACTCTTTATTTATTTAAAATGTACAACAACAGAATTAAATAGTCACTCAATGTTTTATTTTATACACGTTTATAAATTCTCAGAAATACAGACACACTTTATAATGTACACGAATTCACTTGAAAAACATAGCACTCTTTAAGGCAGTCAGTTCTCACTACCGATTCTCACTAACGATTGCAACCTCTTCCACTATTTATAACACTGCCATCTGCACTCTAGATTGCTCTTTAACTGTCTAGAGCTTTCTAATACATACGCCATCTGTGGTGTACTTTCTACAATGTTCTTTAACTGAATATTCGAATTCGAATATACGGTCGCAGCAAACAGCGTTGCCATACTTACAATCAATGGTCAACTGAAAGCTTTTATTCAATGTTAATAATGCCCACAGATATGTTACAGTTTGCTATTACAGCACTGCTATTTGAAAGTATTCTGCTACTTTTAAATCAGCCGTTAAAATCGTTACATGTGAATTCAAGTACAATTTCGTAACAATATGTCTGCCTTTTCATTACCACTAGTCAAATTAATCAACAACATTCAGGAAATTTTCACATATTTATCTGCACTGCACTATCGACCACGGCATTACCTCAAATTCAAGGCAGCTACAAATTGAAGCTAATTACTGCGAGTTGTGTATTTTGAGGCCATTAATTTTACTACTGGAGATGAGATAACGTAGGAATATTATATATCAAAGTAAAGGAAATTATGTCTTCTTTTCAGAAATATAAAAAACTTGTAATAATTAAAAAAATCATAAAAGACTTTTTGCAAAAACAAGACAAAAATGTTTTCAGTTGAGTTTTTGTGCAAATTAACATTTTAAATTAAGCCATAAAATATTAATTTACAAATGTTTGTGAATGAAATTTCACAGTGGCATGGAGATCAAAATGCTATACTAGAAAAAAAAGGTTTGTGGTTTGTTATTGAAAATCAAATAATTCCCAAAAGACTTTTAAAAATCCTAGAAATTGGATTTAAATATACGACAAGTATTAAGCACATTTGGGGTATTCACACGGTCTACTATTTGGTCATATTGTCATAATGTCCTAATATATTATGATAGTTTAAACAAATTTTTGTTGTGTTTCATTTGAACTACATATGTTTATTGTTTTATCATAAAATAATACTTTTTTGTTTAAAACACAACAGCAACTATTATAATATATTAGGACATTATGACTAATAGCAGTGCATGTGAATACCCCAATTAATAAATAGTCCCTTAATTATTTTTTACAACTACTAAAGAAAACCATAATTAGTAACTATACCAACAGTTTATCACAACTTACTAACCACCTAATAAAACATCATCATCTCAGTAGTAAGAAATCTTACAAAATATAAGCCCCAAAAGGCTTTTCGCAAGTTTGCAAATAAACCAAAAATTACCAACGAAAATTCATATTACAAACAATGTGAAATTACGTTGTTAAAATGTAACCAAGTTAAATACAAAAAATTAACACTTGACATGACAACATACAAACATATACACTCATCATAATAATCATTAAACATTCTTAAACAAAATCACTAAAAATTAAGACAAAAAAAAATTTCAAAATTTACCATGAAATGAGTTACAAACAATACAAGACAACAACACACCAAAACATTCCTCAATAAGATATAAAAAAAAAACTTTTGCCAAAAAATAACAATCCACGAAACTAAAACAAAATTTTAAGAAACTTAAAAAAAAATTAATGCACGTTTTCACTTTCAATAAAGCGCGGGAAAAATTGCAGTTAACAAAAAATGTAATAAACATTTTTTAATATTATGTTTACACACTATGCCAACAAGCTGGCTGGTTTGGCTTAGCTTGGCTGCAACACCAAAAATAATCTAATGATTATTACATGCAGATGATGACGAAGGCGACGAAGATGATGATGATGATGAGCAAGCCACATCAGTAACACAACTTAAGACAATGTAACACGACAATCAATCCAAACCCAGCAAAAGAAAATTTTAGAGGAAATTACTTTGCTTTGTTTAATTACATTATAACTGCCAGAGAAGTAGTTAAGTAAGGAACGATTTCTGATACAATATTGTTTCCACAAAAACATAAACTACACCATTTCCAATTGTATTTCAGAATTTTCCATTTATATTTCAAAATATTCCAATTTTATTTCAGAATTTTCCATTTGTATTTCAGAATTTTCCATTTGTATTTCAGAATTGTCCAATTGTATTTCAGAAATTTCCATTTGTATTTCAGTATAAATTAAAAATTCTGAAATACAAATGGTAATTTCTGAAATTCAATTAGAAATTTCTGAAATATGATTGGAAAATTCTGAAAAATAATTGGAAATTTCTGAAATTCAATTGGAATTTTCTGAAATACAAGGTGGAGCAAAAGTAATGTCAGTTCTGTTTTGACATTTGTGTAGTAAACACATGCGAAATGCACATTAATAAACAATGTTACGCTACACTGCTCCAGAACGCGGAATATTGCTGACTATTTATTTGACCAATAATCGGTCGGTGACTTTGGCACAACGTGAATTTCGTCGTAGATTTCCTGGCTGTCCAACGCCTACTGGTGAAACACTGCGAAGTTTAGCCGCTCGCCTCGAAGAGACTGGCATAACACGAGATGCTGGCAGGCGTGGCAGAACCCGGAGTAGCCGTTCTGCAGAGAATATTGCTGCTGTAGCCGAGGATGTCATGGAAGCGCCGACATCGACCAGACGACGTGCCACGCAAATGGGTATCAGTCGACGGCCTTTACAGCGAATTTTGGTACAAGATTTGAAGATGTTTCCGTACAAAGTCCAGACGGTGCATCAGCTGTTAGCTGCTAACCGCCAATCGCGTCTAACATACGCTCAAGCCATCCTTAATCACCACCAAGAGGAAGATGATTTTTCATCAAAATAATCATGAGTGATGAGCCCCATTTCCATCTTAGCGGGTACGTAAATAAGCAAAATTTACGCTTCTGGGGCACTGAAAATCCGCGTGTAACCCAGGAAGAGCCATTACACCCGCTCAAAGTCACTGTATGGTGTGCTGTTTTCGCTGGAGGAGTCATCGGACCTTTTTTCTTCGAAGACGTCGCGGGCCAAACGGTTACTGTGAATGGTGAGCGCTACAGAGCAATGATCAACGAGTTCTTTTTTACGCAACTTGATGAATTGGGATTGGAAAACATGTGGTTCCAACAGGACGGTGCAACGGCACACACTGCACGTGCCACAACCGATATGCTGAAGGATGCATTTCCCGAGCGCCTAATCTCCCGTTTTGGCGATTTGCACTGGCCAGCAAGATCGCCTGATTTGACCGCTCCAGACTTCTTTTTGTGGGGCTTTTTGAAGTCGCGGGTTTTTGTCAACAAGCCTCAGACTCTTGCAGCTCTTAATGACAATATACGTCAAGAATGTGAGGACCTATCGCCGGAAGTTTTGGCCAAAGTGATGGAAAATGCCATAAAAAGGGCTCAAATGACAATCAACTATGGCGGCGGCCATTTACATGACATCATATTCTCGACCTGATGTAAAAAATTAAAAGACCAAATAAAAATAATTCACAAGAAGAATCAAAGTTTTTTATTTTTTTTTAATTACAGCCAAAAAACATCGGAAGTTTACTTTTGCGCCACCTTGTATAATTAGAAATTTCTAAAATACAATTGAAAATGGTGTAGAAAGTTTTGGCCGCCTTTAAAATGTTTATTTTCTAGACCGCACTCTGAATTTTGTATGTGTTGTTAACCACACAATAGCTATTTCCAAAAATTGTTTATGACTATAAATAATCTCTGTTAACAAATTTGGAACGGTTAAGATTCGATTCCTTGTTGAACATTTTTGTTTCCTCCCCAACAATATAATATTGTACAATCCCTCATTATAATATAATATATATGATTGCTACTATCCTGTGAATCATAACTTTAACATATTATGGTTGCCAGAGTCATATATATAATTACAGTGACCATAATATGGTTAAAAAATTGTAATCATATTGAATTGATCGCGGTGATTGATGTACAACTATATTTTTTCTGTAGGTTTAAGTAAGAATTATCTTTTCTTTTGCTAAACTAACCACAAATATGACATATTATTTTGCTGGGATGCCGTGTAGACACAATAAATAAATTGTGTATAAATTTAAGTATTTAGCACGAGAGTTCCCAACAGGTTGCATGCAGGGCACACAAACAACAACACAACCAACGACAATAAGAATTAGACAATAAACTTGCACAAAAACAATAGCAACAACTGCAAAATAACGTCAACAACTATAAACAAACAAGAAAAAAAAAGACAATAAACAGCTCTCAAAATCTATTGATCTTGGTAACCCAAAAAAAAATAATAAAACTAAAACCTAATACAATAATACAATAATACTAGCAACAACTAGCTAACTATACACTAAAAATAACATCATCCAAGACAATCTCCTTTTTTTCTTTATAAACTGCAAATATTAAAGTACCAAAGTATCCACCAAAAGCAGAACTTACTCCTCTTGCTCTTCTAAGCTTTTGAAATAAAAAAAAAGAAGTGGGAATGAAATGATCCCTATATAATCATTAAAACAAACTTAAAGACTAAACCAACCATAACAGAATAAATATATATCGAATAAATAAACAAAAATATTAACTAACAACAATTTAAAACAACTGCAACAACTACCACAACTACCACAAATAAAAAGCCTAACCCATATATTTGTCAGTAAAGTGCATAAAATTTGATTTACAAACGAATGGCACTCGAAAAAAATTATATATATTTATAATGTATAGAGAGAAAAAGGTTCACATACATCATCTGTGGTGGCTTAAACAACCAAAAAACAAACAAAAAATTGTTGCAAGTTGAAAAAAAAAATAGTCAAAAAAGACCTACTAACACTACTTGCATATTTTTACATAGGGTTTAAAGGGTTTTAAGATATTAGGTGTTATAAAGAGTATAGCACACATCTGTTTTGAAAAACTAGGTCTTTTTAAAGGATATTCGTTAGTGTCTTCGTACTAAAAGCCTGCACAGTGGGGCAGAATCGAAATATTTTAAAAATAAATCTGGCGTTTCTTACTGGCTAATCAGATTGAAATGAACTCGTACCTAAGATAGCAGAGGAATATTCAAATTTATTTATAGAACGCTAGATATCACTCAGAAGTAATTATGATGATCGGTCCATAATTAGTCATAGATCCATATTAGGCCACTTCCGAAAAACACTAACAAATGATTGAAATTTTAAAAGAAAAATGTGTTTGATTATTTACTCAGTGTAGGGTATCATATATTCTTATTGGGTGTATTACTTAAAAATGAGGGATTTACAATAGATGTCGTATATTTTGAACGCGGTTTTTGTTTTTAATAACGTATATGCCATTTTGTAGGGTATATATTTGATATTTATTCTTACTTAGTTATTGAACATTATAGCGTAAACAACAAAGTTTTTTTTTTTGCTTCGAATATGACGAATTTTGTACCAAAAAGCGTCATACGCGGGAAGTTTTGCTTTACTTCTTTAAAAATTTAACAAGTAAGAGAGCCATATTCGGCTGTGCCCAATCTTATATACACTTCACCAAATTATACTTTGAAATAAATATTTTTTTTTTAAACTGTTTGCAAATTATTTTTTTAATTGTTTTTTAATTTTTTTTAAAAAGATTTTTCCAAATTTTTTTTTTAATTTTTTAAAATTTTTAAAAAAAAAATTTTGAGACATTTTTTTTTGCTATTTTTAAAACTCATTTCAAAAAAAAAATGAAAATTTGAACATTTTAACTTAAAAATCTTTTAAACTATCGAAATCTGTCCATATTTGTACCATTTACAAGCCGTACAAAGATTTGCACACCAGAGGTGGTCGACAGCCTGTATCTCACCTTGTATGCCAACAGGGTGTTCACAAATATTATTTTCTTAAAGCCTATTTCCTTCTATACGATTCATTCATACATCATTTTTTAATCGGACGAGTAATTATATTCAGATATGAGGAGCCGCAGAACAAAAGTTACTTTTTAAAATTTTTTTACAAATGAATTTTTTGGTATTTATACCCTACACCACCATAGTGGGGAGGGTATTATGCGTTTGTGCAGATGTTTGTAACGCCCAAAAATATTAGTCTAACACCCACCTTAAAGTATACCGATCGACTTAGAATCACTTTCTGAGTCGATTAAACGATGTCCGTCCGTCCGTCTTGTTGGCTGGCTGGCTGGCTGGCTGGCTGGCTGGCTGGCTGGCTGGCTGGCTGGCTGGCTGGCTGGCTGGCTGGCTGGCTGGCTGGCTGGCTGGCTGGCTGGCTGTCCATGTAAACCTTGTGCGCAGAGTACAGGTCGCAATTTTGAAGATATTTCGATCAAATTTGGTACATATTACTTTTTCGCCCCAAGGACCAAGCCTATTGAAACTGGCTGAAATCGGCCCGTTATTTCACCTAGCCCCCATACAAATGTCCCCTCGAAATTCGACTTTATCGGTCATAAATGTTGAATTTATCTATGTATCTACACAAATTTCGCTCCAAATAAGTTTTATATATACAAAATTCATGTCACCAAATTTTGTTACGATCGGTCCATAATTAGTCATAGCTCCCATATAGACCCGCTTCCGAAAATCACTTTAACGTGCATAAATCGCTAAATGTTGGTATACACACAAAATTCAACATAGTTAACATTAATACAAACATAAATCACACGACCTAATTTTATGGTGATCGGTCCATAATTGGTCATACCTCCCATATAAGGCCCACTTCCGAAAATCACTCACGAATATAAATTATTGATATTTTAAAAGAAAAATATTTTTATTCATTTACTTGGTGTAGGGTATTATATGGTCGGGCTTGACCGACCATACTTTCTTACTTGTTTTATTTGGGGTTGAAATCTTCTAGAAAAAATCAATTTCCTAAAATTTTTAAATTTTCAAAAAAGTTCCTTTTGTTCGGTGGCTCCTAATATATTATCAGTTTTATTCGATCGACCCCACTGTGCAACGGTCTTAACCCTCTAACCGGCAAGGCTGCCTTTAGGCGGGTATGTTAAATGTATGTAATGCTGCTTTATTTGGTTATCTTTCCCGTTATAACGGTAAATATGTGTAAAGAGACAAACAATTTACTTATTGTGATAAACAAGAACGTGCACTTGTCTTTTATTTGTTTTTATTCCAACGTATTTATTTTTTTTTTTTCAAACAATAATATTATTTTACCTCGAAATAAAATTGGCCGGTTAGAGGGTTAATGGGGCTTAGTATTCAGATTATAGAAAATATTGAAATAGAATTCTAACAAGTAGTGCTTTAAATATTATATAGTGCACAGCGAAAACAGATTCGTGATAGCAACCGAATTTGTTGCCAATCGAATGATTCGGTTGCACACATAGAATTTTTCAGTTCTAACAACAGGAAGTCAGTTGATAAAGAAGAATTTCAGTTGAGGCAACCAAACTTTAGTTACCTCTTCCAAAATATTGAACCCACAACTGTAAAATGCGGTCACTAAGACAGAATCATTCGATTGGCAACAAATTCGGTTGCTATCACGAATATGTTTTCTCTGTGTGCTTTAAATATTAAAATACTGCTGAAAATTAAGAAAACTCTAACTGGTGAAATAATGCAAATTTAACACCAATAACAAAAATAAGAGTCAGTTTGGTTTTTAGAATAGTAGTATTCTCTTTAAATTATTTAGGTAATAATATATGAAATTATGTCTGCTTCTTGGAATGATTTGTTTCTTCTAAAAATTCAATTATTTTAAAAATAACACTCCTCCATAGTCCCACCTAGTACATAAATAAGCCACATTACATCGTGTAATAGACACTCATGAAGTTATCTAATTTAGTTCCACCATCGCCAATGATGTTACGCCAGTCATGGCTTGAATCAATAATCGTTCGTAGTAAAACAACAACGACATCGACAACAACAACAGCAACAACAATAATACAAGTAATAACAATAATGAAGTACACGAAAACATGGAACATGGAAGTACTAGTACATTGATGTAGTAGTTGTTGTTTTTTTTTTGTTTTTCCTTTAATCTCATTCTGTAAAGTATCTTGTTTATATAGTATTATATATTTAATAGCAACAATAATAAGCAAAGAAAAATCACAAAATCACATAATTATTTGTAACATCATACACGGTGCACTAGGAGCAGATGTTTGTTTGTATCTCTATTATCCTAAAGCATGATCAGCGTGATCTTTTGGTTTTTTTTTTTCAGTTTGTATTAGAGGTATTAAAGAGGGCTAAAGAAAATGCAGATACCTATACATATGTTTATTGAAAAATAGTGGTATTTGTAATGTCCTTAAGCAGCATAGATTTTGTTGTTAATCCCAATGTATATATACTCATTAAGTTTGAAAGGATCAATTAGAAAAGATCATTATCTTAAGAAAGAAATTTGTATTATTTTGCTATTGCTGTGTTTAATGAATATCCTTAATATTTGTTCCTTAATTTAAGTATCATTATCAAGTCAATTACCGAGATTTATTAACAAGTGTGTGCTGCGCTATGCTCCAAGACTCATCTTCAATTGTTAACTAAAACCTTTAAAAGAAGCCACTTAAATATTGTCTTAACTAATAATCATCTAACGCGTTTCCTAACTTTAAAATACAAGTAGTAGTAGTTGTTGTTATTATTGTTGTTATGGTACTTGTAAAGTGAGTGTTTGTTATGATCACAACAGCACAACATTGATCATGCTTTAGTATTCTAGTATCCATGTAACTCTTTGTGTTCCACCGTAGCCCAAGTGTATAATCGTGGAGTTCACAGAACGCACCCATAAGGCAAGCAATGTTTTTTTTTTGCAACCCTCTTCTGCAGCATCCTCTAAGGTTTGGTTTTAGTTTCAAGTCAATTTTTTAAGCCAATTTTTTTGTATTTCTATTGGTATTCATGGGATGACTGTCAATTTGAGTGTGTCTTTTTAAAGTGTCTGATCGAACTATTAACTCTCATTGTATTTCTATTATTTTTGTTTTGTTTGTTTGCCTTCATCTTCATCATCGTTATTGTTTAATAAAATACCATGCAATTTAAGGTTTTTTTTCTTTTTTTTTTGGTTCATAAGCTTTTGTTTTCCAAAAAAAAAAATAGTTTTTGGGGTGTAAATTGAAATTCTTCGTCTGTGCATGCATGTCAATACAATATGAAATGTTGATAATTGTGCCACAAATAGCAGAGAGAAAAAAATATAATTTACAAAAATAGAATGCATTCATGTGACATTCGTTATGATCTGGCTGATGATTAAAGTGTTAAGTAAAGTGATCATGTTGCACCAAAATAACTAAGTTTTCTGGGAGTTGGGGTATTAAGAAAGGTGTGATTTAATTTGAATTAACTAGTTATTGCTATAAAGTTGCTGTTTCTTTTTTCTTACTTTTTTGGTAGGTTTTGAAAAGTTTCGATATATCTAAGCATGGTGGAGCCTGATTTGAAATGAATAGTAATAAATAGCCAGTAAACAATTATTTTTAAAGGAGAGGAGAACAGCATTTCGTAGTCTTTTTTGCAAAAAAAAAACATATGTTTTTGAAGTTATAAACAAGGCTCTCACAATCCGTTAAATAGCGTTGAATATAAATTATTAAATTGCAAGATCGCCAGATCTTTATGATCATACACAATTTTTAGTTGCTTTAAAATTTTAAATTCGCTTTGTTTTGCCTTTTATCGAGGTTCAAATTCCAAATTTTATATAAGAATGATTTAAAGTCGCCCACTTTTAATTATGTATGTGTAACTGTTTAACCGTCTATACAATTTTTACAATATTCTCATTTTTATTTGAACACAGGGTATTGAACAGAAAAGCTATCGTCCATTTTCTAAAGATTTTCCTCAATTAACAATATATACGAAATTCAGAGTGAGACTATAAGGGGATCTCGAGGTAATTAATATTTGTAAAAATTTCTTAATATTTCGAAGAATAACCGAAATTAGTTATCCGTCTTATATATATAAATTTAAACAATATCATTTAAGCAAGGATATTTTAAAATACATAACCCTAAATTTGCTACATTATTATACGCTTCACCATGAGTGGCAGGTATATGCACAGAGTAAACAGATTCGTGATAGCAACCGAATTTGTTGCCAATCGTATGATTCTACCTTAGTGACCGAATTTTACAGTTGTGGCTACAAAATTTTAAAAGGGGTAACAAAAATGTGGTTGCTTTAACCGAAATTATTCTTTGTGAACTGACTTTTTGTTGATAGAACCAACAAATTCTATGTTTGGAACCGAATCATTCGATTGGCAAAAAATTCGGTTTGCTATTACGAATCAGTTTTCTCTGTGTGTATATTAATTTGTCATTCCGTTTGTAAATTCTACATTTTTCATTTGCGACCCCACAAAGTATATACATATATTCTGGATCGTTATATATAGCGAAGTCGATATAGCCATGTCCGTCTGTCCGTCTGTCCGTCTGTATGTTGAAATCAACAAATAACTTCCAAACATGATTGATACATCAATATATCGGGAATTCATTCGGCTTGCTTGATATTTAAATCGAGAAAATGGGGTCTATTTCGGCCTATTTTTTACCTATATCTGGATTACTAAGTCATTAATATAGACAATATAGATATCTAATAATATATAATTCAAAGTCCATTGCAACGATGTATATAAGGCTATAGTAAGTTGGACCTACAATGAGTCAAAATCGGGAAACATTTATTAACTCGAATTTTTTTACCAAAAATTTTTTTTTGTCATAAATTTTTTTTTTTCATTAATAAATTTTAAAAATTTAAAAAAAATTTGGAAACGAATTTAAAAAATTTAAAAAAAAAATTAAATTTTGTTTACATAAAAAAATTTAAAATTTGTATTTTAAAGAATAATTTGGTGAAGGGTATATATGATTCGGCTAAGCCAAATATATCTCTCTTATTTGTTTTTCTCTAATATTGGATGTCTGACTTAAAACTGCGGGATTTACAATCATTTTGAAGGGATTATTTCTCACTTAGTTATTGAACATTATAGTGTAAACAACAAATTTTTTTTTTCTTCGAAAATATCGAATTTTGTGCCAACAATGTGTCATATGCGGGAAGTTTAGCATTAAATTGAAAAAAAAAGTGCGGATGAAGCACACCGAATGCTCACCAAAGGTTATGGTGAATGTGTTTCATAGGTTTCAACGTGCGAGATGGTTTTCACGGTTCCTAAGTGGTGATTTTGACACGGAAGACAAAGATCGCCCAGGCCAGCCATAAAAGTTTGAAGAATAAGAGTTGAAGGCATTACTCCAAAAAGATTATTCCATAACTCATCAAGAGGTTGCATAATCATTGGGAGCTACTCAAGTAGCTATTTCAAAACATTTGCGATAAACAGGATTCATTGAAATTGAAGCCGAGAGACCTTGAAAGGCAATTTTGCATGTCCGAAATGATGAAAATCATTTTTACACGGAATTATTACTTGCGATGAAAAGAAAGAAAGAGAGAGATTGTTTGTGAAGCTCGGCGAACCAGCCAAATCGACATCAAAGCCAAATATCCATGGCGCTAAGGTTATGCTCTGTATTTGGTGGAAGCAAAAGGGTAATATTATGAGCAGCTGTAATCTGATCAGACCACAACAGGGAACACGAACCGAATGCAACTGTAATATTCCATGAAACTGTAATATTCCATCATGACAACACCCGGCCACATGTTGCAATACCTGTTAAAAACTATTTTGAATGAAGTGGTTGGGAAGTTTTGCCTCTACTATTTATTTCGATTGAAGCAAAACGCTCTCTCTGGGATATGTTTCACTTTGCTACAAAGTATCCGATATTGGCTTGATTCGTTCTTTAGGCTCGGATTCCATATGTTGCCAGAAAGATGGGAAAATGTCATAGCTAACAATGGCGAATACTTTGAATGAATTTATATTGTACAAATGTTTTAAAATAAAAGCTAAACATTTTAAAAAATCCCGCATTTTTATATTTTTAATATCCAAGGTTTATCCGTTTACAACATATCTTACTTTAAATTCAGATGATATCAACAATTCAATTATTTGTTATTAGATAGCTGGCCGCCACTCTACATTTAACAATTTTTAAAGAAAAGTTAATGTAAAATTCTAGTACTTCTCTAACTAATTGTTCCCTAGTTATTAAATTAATTTGCAAGTTTGTATAGAAAAGTTACGTACTTTACTACTTTTACAAAAAAGTACTTTTGAGAATTTCAATACATTACTTATTACCATCCACATTAAGGTACTTCTCTAGAAAAGAACCTTTACTAAAAAGTACTTTTTACACTTTTGATACTTTTATCATGATTCACGATTCCTATAAAATTACTGTATTTGTAAGCTTGTATAAAAAGTACTTTTACGAAAAAGTACTTTTTAATTCAGCATGTACTTTTATAACTTATTATGATTCTTAGAAAGTAAAAATATTTAAAAGCTTGCCTAGAAAAGTACTTTTACAAAATTGTACTTTTAACAATTATTTTCTCTAGTAAATAAATATATTTTTAAATTTGTGTACAAATGTACCTTTACTTATTTTCCAAAAAAAAAATACTTTTAAGAATTTTGGTACTTTAATTCCTATTAATATTTATAAGACATAGAAAAGTACCTTTACCAAAAAGTACTTTTTACCAAATAGTACGATTTAGTTTTTTAATAGTTAATGTTTCCTATTTAGCTAATATATTTGAAAGATTTCCGAGAAAAGTATGCTTGTAAAATAGTACTTTTGACAATTTTTTTCTCTATTAAAAAAATATATCTTTAAGTTTTTATATAAAAGTACCATTACTACATTTCCGTAAAAGAACTTTTGAGAATATTGATACTTTAATAACTAATTATCATCCTTATTACTTAAACATATATATAAACCACTCCAGAAAGATACCTTTACCAAAAAGTACTTTTTGGCTATTTAATAGTTTATGTTTCCTTTACCACTTTTCTAAAAAAGTACTTTTGAGAATATTTTATTTAATAAATAATTATCATTCATATTTATAAAGCACTCTAGAAAAGTACCATTTTCAAAAAGTACTTTTTACGCTTTTATTTGTTTTATCACCAAAAATGATACCTATTAAATGAACATGTTTTTAAACTTGTCTAAAAAGTACTTTTTATATTCTTAGTACTTGTGTGGAGACGTACTTTTACAAAAAAGTACTTTTTAAAATTTTTAGTAGTTTTTGCAATATATATATTTCTTATTAATTAAATATATTTAAAAGATGTTCATGAAAAGTACAAGAACCAAGTAGTACTTTTAACAATTTTAGTTCTTGGTACATAAATATATTTGTAAACTTTTTTTTAAAAAGTTTCCTTAACAAAAAGTACTTTTAAAAAAAATTTAATTCCCTTCCAAGTAACTAAATATATTTGTTAGTTTTAACTAAAAAAGTCTAATTAAACAAAACAACTCATCACAATTGAATTCCCCTAACTACAGCTTAACATCTACAACCACAACCTCATCACCATGGTTATAGCTGAAGATGGTAATGCAAAACATATAAAAAAGAAGCAAATAAAATGCTAAATTCCCAAATGTACATAAAAATTCAATTTAAATTTAATAAAATCTTATAAAATAATCTCACTAAAAATGGTTAATTAAATTTACACGATTATAATGGGAAAATTAAAACTACCAAGAAACCAAATGAATAAACAAAAACTTTAAAAGCAATAAAAACAAATATTGGCAAACATTTTAAACAAATACTCCATAATTGGCAACAAAATGCAGAATACTCCCGAAGAAAAACAATCTTATTTGCGGGGGATCTTCGATCTAAGGAGTTGCAAATAAAAACAACAAAAAGTTTTATACTAAAACGACAAATTAGTTACGACTAATGGTTAATCATTCGGTATCTGTGGTTTTTTTTATATTTTAACCAACCACAGACACCCTGAACTCAAATGAACATGTGTACAAGTGTACACATGTCTGCTGTTCACTCGTATGTTGTATGTTGCACCTTTAAGGAAAAAAATTATTATACAGAAACAAAAAAAAAAGGTAACAGACAAACATACATGTTGAACATTGCTTCAACGACGTCTTCATGAATTTTTAAAATTCATACATACCGCATGCAACATGAATTCAGCTTATAGGCAAAGTGATTGTGTATCGTGGTTTTGTATTTTAGAAGTAAATAGTAGGAAAAAAAACGCAGTTTTGCGTTTTTCTTCGAACAATTTTCCAATCAATAACAAGCTTAGTGAATGACTATATACTGATTGGTTACACTGGGGGTTTAGATTCACTGACTCCATCAATAGCAACAAACAATGCAACACACACAAGTTTAAATATTTAATTTGCTGCCAGTTATCAAGGAAAAAACTGTGTATTTTTGCAACATATGCCTTCTGCGTATCCCTCAAGCAAAAAAATAAAATAACGATGAAACGGAGTTGATCCTAAATAATGATAAAGAAAATTCGATGACAAAAAGAAGACACTGCACTGTGGGGGAATTTCGCAAAAAAAAAGAAGAAATAAATCTGTAACTTCTAAATGTAGGTCAAGAGGTACAGTCATATTAAAAGTTTTGAAATTAAACCTTATAGAGTATCCGGAGACGGGGTCACAAGACCCCAAATAGGGCCAATTTTCTGTTTTTGATATCTTATCTTTGTTTTGGGATATCTTAAAAGTTGTTTGGGAATTGATGCATTTGCAAATTACAAATTTCAAAATTTGTATGCATTATATTATTTTGAACTGGAAATTCTATATAAGGGTAAAATTTCTTTCAACAAAAATGTAAAAATAAATATTTTATGGCAAAATAAAACACTTTCATTTATACAAATATAACTGAAAACATTATTGTCTTGTTTTTGCAAAATGTCTTCAATGAATTTTTCAGTTTTTAAATTTTCTATACACTTTTGCAAAGAACACACAATTTCCTACACTTTGATATATAATTTGTCTATATTATCTTTATCAGTATTCAAATTAATGGCTTCAAAATACACAACTCGCAGGAATTAGATTCTCTTTGCACTCGATAATGCAGTTAATGCAGTTCAGAAAAAAATATATGGCAGAACAATAAGATTCCTGTATGTTGTTGATTTTGAATACAATAATTTGACTAGTGAAAAAGAAAAAATAGACATATTATAAATCAAAGTGTAGCAAATTGTGTCTTGCTTTTGAAAATGCATAATATTTTTAATAATTAAAAAATTTATTGGAGACTTTTTGAGAAAATAAAACAAAAATTATTTCAGTTGAATTTTTGTGCAAATAAACATTATTATTCTGTGAAATTCAACAGTTATATAGAGTTTTTATTTGAAATTGATATACTCCAAAATGAATTGCAGATTTGTTATGGAAAATCTCCAACCTTGCCTGTTCTTATTTATTTGCAAATAATATATCTAAATTTGTACTGCATACTTTAGGGGCTTTTTTATTACATTAACTGGACTCAAAAAGCCGGTTTTAGCCATAATTTTTTAATTTCTTTACAAACCATCTCCTGAAAATTTCGAATCGAATAAAAAAAGAAATCAGCCAAATCGCTCCAGCCGTTCTCACGTGATGCCATTACATACATGGACCATTTCATTTTTATCTCTTTTTTTAAAACAGAATGAAAGCAATTTAACAAAAAAAAACAGAAATGGCGAAAAATATTTTTTTTTAAAATTTGTATTAAAAATGTGAGAATTTTTAAAATTTTTTGCTTTTATTTTCAATCATTTGTACAATATAGATTTATTCAAAATATTGGCTATTTTTAGCTATGACCTTTTTCCATTTCTCTGGCAATATTCAGAGAAAAAAAAATGCTCATCTTTTGAGGCCAATAATGAATCAAGCCAATTTCGAATACCCTATTCCAAAGTGAAGCGTAGTCCAAAAAGAGCGTTCTGCATCGATCCAAACAAATAGTAGTCGGGCGGAGCATGGTCTCGACTATAAAACGGGTGAGGCAAAACTTCCCAACCACTTTTTTCTAAATAGTTTTTAACAGGTATTGCAACATGTGGCCGAGCGTTGTCATGATGAAATATTACGGCTTCATATCTGGTGCATATTCTGAGTTTTTTTCGGCCAATGCTCACTTCAAACGAATCAGTTGTGTTCGGCATAGGTTCCTTGTGATAGTCTGGTCATATTTCACCAGCTCATAATAGATAGGATCCTTTTGGTGACACCAAATGCAGAGCATTACCTTAGCTCCATGGATATTTGTCTTTGGTTTCGATTCGGCTGGTTGGCCGGGCTTTACATACGATCTCTTACGCTTCGGGTTATCGTAATGAATCCATTTTTGATCGCACAATCGTTCAAGCATCATTTTGGACATGCACAATCGTTTTTCAAGGTCTCTCGGCTTCATTCGTGGATGAATCCTGCTGCTAGCAAACGTTTTGAAATTGTTGCTTGAGTAGCTCCCAATGATTTTCAAAGCTCTTGTTGAATTTTACAACATGAACAATCGTTTTTCAAGGTCTCTCGGCTTCAATTCGTATGGTACCCAATTTCCCTGCTTTTGGATGAATGCTGCAGCTCGAAAACGTTTTGAAATTGCTGCTTGAGGTGCTTCCAATGATTTTGTAAGCTCTTGTTGGGTTTGACAATAATTTTCATGGAGTAATGTCTCCAATTCTTGCTCTTCAAACCTTTTTGGCTGGTCTGGGCGATCTTGGCCTTCTGTGTCAAAATCACGATCTCTGAACTGGACAAACCATATCGCACACTTTGAAACCGATGGAACACATTAAGTTTCTTTCAAATTAAATAAGTAAAGCCCGCATATGACTATTTGTTGACACAAAGTTCGACATTTTTGGAGCAAAAACAAAAACATTGTGAATTACACTATACGCCATCTACTGTATATCCTGCATTTTTAAGTCATACACCCAATATATTGCACAAATGTTTCAAAATAAAAGCTAAAATTTTAAAAATCCCATACACCTAATAATTTCGAAAAGATTTGGATCAGCTATTATTAAAAACCAGACTAGAATATTTTCTAATAGCGGAAAATTCTAAAATATGAATATCTCCTAAACTAATGAGATAATTGGATGATTCAAACTGTCTGATTTAAGTCATATTATCATAATGTCCTAACTTGTAGTTCTAAACTAATAAGAATTTATTGATTTGTCATAAAGGTGCCCTAATGTGGAGCCTAAACAAGACTAAACCAATTCTATAATTGCGGCAAATTTAATTAAAATCAGACTATGCGTTTAGAAATTACAAAATTAATATTTAATTACCCCACTGTGCAGAGTATCTCCAAACAAAAAATAGTTTCTAAAAAACGTTAAAGAAAATCGATTATAAAAAGAAGAAACTGTAGTAGTATTGTGTTGTAATAATTTAAAGAAATTAGGCTGCTTTTATTTTGGGTCAAATCGTTGCTTTTACATTAAAATTATTTGTTTCATAGTTTAGTTTTATAATTTTTACCATAATTCTAAAACTTATGAGGTTTTTTATTGTTCTTCTGCATTTCACAATTTAAACTCCCTACAAAATTATGGAATTCCAAACAAAAAATTCCTTACTGCTTTGAAAAAAGGAAGCCCTACAAATCAACATCTTCGCAAATAAGGAAATGATTTGGCAAAATGAAAAATCACCCTTTATTGAATAATTTGAATTTGTTTCCATGTCTAAATTTTGTTACTCGCAACTATTGTTGTAAATATAAATAGTAACTATTTGGCATGCCATATCCTGCAACAAAAGAAGACGAAGAAAAAGAAAAAAAAAGACAACGATGGAATCGTGACTTAATGTATTTTAATCACAAATGCATCATCTCATATTAAAATACCACACTAATTGTTATAAGCAAATGCAAGACAAGACAAACCAAGCCAAACAGTCAAATAAATAATAATAAGATGGACCGACAGAGGTATTGGACTTAATGAAAAAAAAATAAAAAATCAAAGTAATAAAAAAAAATAACTAAGCAATTAAGTAATAGACATTAAAACTAATTTCCTTATACTTAAACAAAAGCACACAATCATCTTACATATACTATTAGTTTTAAAAAAAAATTCAACTCTTCTGTTTGGTACGTGTGTAATACATAGAATTTATTGAATGTTAAATGTTAAATTGTTACTCTGATAGTGCTAGAAATTGCGTGTTTAATGAAAATACAACTAAATTTAAAATCTGTGTTGTTTTTTTTATTCTCTTCTGCTTTTTTGTATTTTTATTGAATAAATGTAAATTAAAAATTCACGATTTCTTGCAATGTCTGCGCACAGCAACTATAGCTTTATTTTATTCTGCATAATAATTACATTTTATGCAGCTTTAATGTAAAAAACAAAATGTGACCAACCACTCGCTCTGGTGTTTAAAGATGATTTAAGTGCTTTGATCACTAAATATTTAGATGGTTTGCAAGTGTTTACATATTAAGAAAATAAGCAGCTTTTAAAAACGTTTTTGTTAACTTGAATTTTTTATATTTTATCATAGATTTTCCATATTTTTCCTTAACATTTCATACACGCATAGAAAAACATGATTGTGATATGATCATAAGACTTTTCTGTACAATATTATGGTCACTGCAATCATTCATGTGATTGTCGCAACTATATTATGTTATTTTTAACACTGACTTGGCTGTTGCAATCATATATATGCCTTGAAAATAATTGTCACAAACATATTCTTCATCGCTAGAAACATATGTATGATTGCAGCAGATTAAACTGGTAATTTTTCAACTGATCGCAGATCTTTAGATACTATTCTTTATATGGAAAATGATTGCCACAAATAAATTCTTCACCACTAGAAACATATATATGATTGCAACGTCAAGTATCTGTAATATAATATGGTTGCGGCAGCTATACATCATTAAGCGTTAAATCTGGTAAATTTTCAACTGATTTTAATATGAAACCTGCAGAAGTTTAGCATTCTACAGAATTTTATATCGTTTACAATTGTTTTAGGAATTGAGAGAATGGCTTATATCCAAGCTATGACCAATTTTGGATACACAGAATTTGGTTAAGAAACTTATTTGTGAGATTTTTTTTTATTTCAACATTTATAACTACCTCATATGTGTGGAGAAGTGGTTGAGAAACTGGAAAATATGGGTAAATGAAACCAAAAGTAAACATGATACGTTTTCAGTTACTAAAGTAACTGACAGTCTGATCATGTAACATATCTTGGTATACAGTTGTTTAGACTACTTAATTGGCGTCGCCACAAAGAATCTAATTAACGACCAATCTAATTAAAGATTCGACTGATGTTTTAAAATCACCCCCTTTGGGGCATGGTTGTACATCTTGGTGAAGTACCAAAAGTTGATGTTATGCTTCAAAGGTAAATATGGAGCGACACCAGTGCTTCGAGGTGAACGGACCTGATTCCTGGTATGAGGTTATTAATTTAAATTCGCAGCTGACTATATATAGTCTTATCTAGGGCCACGGGGAGCCATATCTTCGGTGAACACCTGGTGGGTGTTATTTAAAACCCAAAGCGGGTAGAAGATCATTGCTTGAATGACTGATGTTTGGGATAGTGGTAAATTTCTGGCAACTAATTGTATCCTACTAAGTGCTGTTGCTGACTCAACAGGTCCATTAAAAGTAGCAGATAGCAATTGTCGTTGAGCTTGCCTCTCGGTCGAGGTTTATTGAGTATGGTGTCAGAACCACCCTCTTTGATATTTATCGGTTTGGACCTTTGCAGTCATAGTCCATATGTCGGACTTGTTTACCAGTCCGGATGCTGCTGCTTTGATAATTGTCCTGGGCTTTGCTAATTGACTAACTAGCTATGATGGCAGGGATTAGACAGCCCGAGCTCTCGAGCAAGGTGCTTATGCATTATCTGGGCACCTTGCAAATCACACAATATCGATGATACATGCAGAGCACCGAGCAGTTAAGCCCTCGCGGTCGGTATGCACAACAATCTTAGACACATTCTAATTTTTTTTGCTTTGAAAACGTTGAATTTTGCACCAACGAATCGAATTTTTAATTTGAAAAAAGTGCCGCTGAAACACAACGATTGCTCCAAAGCTTATGGTAAATGTGTTCCATCGGTTTCAACGTACGAGAGATGGTTTGTGCGATCTTTAGCACAAAAAAGTTTGAAGACCAAGAATTGTAGGCATTACTCAATGAAGATTGTTGTAAAACTCAACAAGAGCTTGCAAAAGCATTAGGAGCTACTTAATCAGCAATTTCAAAACGTTTGCGAGCAGCAGGATTCATCCAAAAGTAGGTAAATTGGGTACCAAACTAATTAAAGCCGATAGACATTGAAAGATGATTTTGCATGCCTGAAAAATGGATCCATTACGATAAACCGAAGAGTACGTGATCGTATGTGAAGCCCGGCCAACCAGACGAATCGACACCAAATCCAAATATCCATTGCGCTAAAGTAATGCTCTATATATGAGCAGTTCTTTTGGCTCGAAATCCATATTATGCCAGAAAGATGGGAAAAGGTCATAGCTAATAATGGCCAACACTTTGAATTAATTTTTATTGTACAAATAGAAGCTAAAAATTTAAAAAAAAATCCCGCATTTTTAAGTCATATTGGGTAAGATTTGAATACTTATTGTAAGGCCTAGGAAGGCAGCTTCAATAAATAAATAAACAAAATCTAAGAGACAAAATCCTTAGAATTTTATACCAATACTGACATTTTAAAAGATATGTTATTATTTGTGGCAAATCTTATTCCAATACCCAAATTTAAGAGAGATCTAAGAGCGTTAAAATGACTTCGAGATTTTCAACAAATATTTTAAGATTTCCGATCTTTTTAACTTTATACCTCTAATTTGTAACCAAGTGTGTCAAATTTTTTATTTTTATTTTTAAACATTATGACTACATTGACCGCAGTCTTCTTATAGATCCTGCTCATTACCAAAGTTGCATTAAAATATTTCTATAAAAATAAAATTATACATAAATATTCATTAAAAGTATATTCTAGTCATATTGTAATATGTTTTTATTACTAATGACTTAACTACTTTGTAACTGTCAACTGAGTTTGTTGTGGTTTTTTTCCAATTTAAAACAAATATGTTCTTTATTTTATTTAATTAAAAATTTCAGTATTTAGTATGCAATTAATGGGCATAAAGAATTTTATTGAAAACGAATTTACAGTTAAACAAAAATTTAAATTCATGCATAAATCAAGAAATTTTTGCATTAAGAAGAAAAAAAATTAAATAAAAAAATAAATATAAAAATAATAACTTGATTGTTAAGTGTTGCCACATACATACATGTTTAATGAAAAGAAGTTTAAAGGAATGTATTTTAAAGATGAAATTTAATTGCTAAATTTTGAATTCTAGACATTGGTTTCAAAAAGTTGTTAGCAACTGAATGAATACTAGGACTTTCGTCAGTATTCATTCATAACTATTTACATTATATGGCAAATTAAAACGAATTTTTCAATTTTCAATAATGAGAGTTAAATAATTTTTTTTTTCTTTTTTTCTGATTATTACAATCTAATTTTAATAAAATCATTTTAATTTTTACTTTTTGATTCTTTTATCTCACATTTTGTTGTAAAAGATGTCAAACATATTTAGCTAAACAATGACTTGTTTTATATATTCATTTATTCCTCGAATTTCAATTAAAATTTCTATAGTTTTTTTTAGTTTTCCACGAATTTATTCTTTTTTTTTGTTGCTGTGTGCCACCACAAAACCATGCTGACCAACTTCTGTTTCTTAAAATTCTTGTTATTAGCTAATACTTTTGATTTCCAAATCTCCTACAATCACATGTACTTTAGTTGGCAAGTTGGTGTGACTAATCGAATTGGACGTTAAACATGTCAAATTGGAAATAACAGAACATTACAGTCAAACGAAATAAAAATTCAAATTTAAGTTACTTAAATAACAAAAAAAATAAAAATGATAATCAAGTTTATAGAGAGTAAGAGAGCGAGTGCCGCTTTATGCAAAGCATTTTTCAATTTGATTTGTTTTTTTTTCTTTTGGGCGTACAGTGAATAAACTAAACATCTTATCATTTTGCATAGCCGACAAGTTAAACCATTGTAAACGGATTGGAATTAAAGGGGACCATATATGAATACTTTAAATTTTTAATAATAAAAAATGTAGGGACCCACCCATCTGCTCTTAATTCAACTACAAACCCAAGTAAATGCAAATCTACTCAGAAACACTTCAGCTTTAATTATGTAAAATTTCATTAAGTTATCTCCTGTCGTTCACAAGTTATTTCCAAAATAAAAAGTTTCTAAAACACTGTGTAAAAGGAGAGAGGAAAGAAAGGTTTGTGTCTTAACTATTTCAAATAAAATGGCTGTTCGAGTTTGTTTCTCAACTCTTTAGTAAAACCTTAACAAGAGAGAACACTTTCGTGTCTCAAGTCTTTTATATTTTGTTTCTCTTACAAGTTTTATTCTTGAGTCTTTTGTTTTCATACAAAAAATTACAATTTAAATGAAAATTTAAAATTTTTTAACAATTTTCTCAAAACTATATAAAGCAAATGTTCGCAAAATTGTTTTACTCCAAAAAATTAATTACCCCATCAAGATTTAAATTGCTAAAATACACAAATATTTAATAATTTACTTAATCAAACTATATGAAACATTTTCCCAGGCAATTATCTAACTAATAATTACTCAAAAATGTTATTGATTTGTCTAACAGCTCATAATTGATTAAAAACTGCACAATATTTTTACTAAATACATACAGTCTGCTTTCGTGAAGGCCATCTTCAACATTTTAACTGTACGCGTATGGTCAGTACAGCATTTCAAATAAAATAAAAAAACGACATGTTTTAATAAAATATAAGTATATACACATAAAACCATATATAAATATTATACGCGCCATCTAGCGCATCATCTTCACGTCTAAACGCAGTAGTAATTCACCGCTTAGAAGCTAAAAAAGAAACAAAACAAAAAACACCACCGCACCTCTTCTGGTTGACAAATTAAGCAGAACCAGTTCAATAAACAAAACCTAAATCTGACACATGTTTTAAAAACAACAGCAACAAATCACAAATCTAAATTCACTTCAAGTCTGCTTCTACTTTGACTATTGTCCATAAAACTGATGAGCTGAACAACACAACATGAAAATAATTTAAATAAAATTTTAATAAAATCTCACCTCACTCTATTGAATTTTATTTCATTACTATTTCTTTATATATAAAAATATTTAATACCAAAAAATTAAAATTATATTTTGCTTTTTGGTTTTAGCTTCTTATAAACATTACTTTTGTTTAACAGACTTTATTCAAGACGTTTTTTGTTTTTAAACCACCGTTATAATAATAGTAGACAGCATTTATTTTATTATTTTAAGCTTTTAATAATTTTGTCATTATTTTATTTCATTATGATGTTTTTTTCTAAGCACTTGTAGTTGTAGATTTTTATTACTAAAACACCACAACCACCAGTTTATCTTATTAAAAATCAATAAATATTTTTATTTAATACCGTTTTTGTTGCTTTAATTGTAGATATTTTGTTGTGTATTTGTTTAAAGCAACCATATAATTAAATTAAATTTATTAGATTTTTTGTTTAAGTAGCACATTAATATTTAATATCAAGATAATTCAGTTGCTTATATTCTCCTAAATCATGAAATTTGATTTATAGTGGGGTTTTTTAATGAATAAGTAACGGTAAAATTAGGTATGAGGAAATCTGATAAAATACTTTATGGATTTGGAATGGTTTTTTAATTAAAAGTTTTCGATTTTCCAATATGCTGAATATTTAAGATATATTCTTTCAGAAAAATATAATAAATTTGTTAATTTAATAAATAAAATTGTGAAACTGTGGAATAGACGTATTTCTATGACTAGACTATGACTAGACTATGACTAGACTATGACTAGACTATGACTAGACTATGACTAGACTATGACTAGACTATGACTAGACTATGACTAGACTATGACTAGACTATGACTAGACTATGACTAGACTAAGACTAGACTATGACTAGACTATGACTAGACTATGACTAGACTATGACTAGACTATGACTAGACTATGACTAGACTATGACTAGACTATGACTAGACTATGACTAGACTATGACTAGACTATGACTAGACTATGACTAGACTATGACTAGACTATGACTAGACTATGACTAGACTATGACTAGACTATGACTAGACTATGACTAGACTATGACTAGACTATGACTAGACTATGACTAGACTATGACTAGACTATGACTAGACTATGACTAGACTATGACTAGACTATGACTAGACTATGACTAGACTATGACTAGACTATGACTAGACTATGACTAGACTATGACTAGACTATGACTAGACTATGACTAGACTATGACTAGACTATGACTAGACTATGACTAGACTATGACTAGACTATGACTAGACTATGACTAGACTATGACTAGACTATGACTAGACTATGACTAGACTATGACTAGACTATGACTAGACTATGACTAGACTATGACTAGACTATGACTAGACTATGACTAGACTATGACTAGACTATGACTAGACTATGACTAGACTATGACTAGACTATGACTAGACTATGACTAGACTATGACTAGACTATGACTAGACTATGACTAGACTATGACTAGACTATGACTAGACTATGACTAGACTATGACTAGACTATGACTAGACTATGACTAGACTATGACTAGACTATGACTAGACTATGACTAGACTATGACTAGACTATGACTAGACTATGACTAGACTATGACTAGACTATGACTAGACTATGACTAGACTATGACTAGACTATGACTAGACTATGACTAGACTATGACTAGACTATGACTAGACTATGACTAGACTATGACTAGACTATGACTAGACTATGACTAGACTATGACTAGACTATGACTAGACTATGACTAGACTATGACTAGACTATGACTAGACTATGACTAGACTATGACTAGACTATGACTAGACTATGACTAGACTATGACTAGACTATGACTAGACTATGACTAGACTATGACTAGACTATGACTAGACTATGACTAGACTATGACTAGACTATGACTAGACTATGACTAGACTATGACTAGACTATGACTAGACTATGACTAGACTATGACTAGACTATGACTAGACTATGACTAGACTATGACTAGACTATGACTAGACTATGACTAGACTATGACTAGACTATGACTAGACTATGACTAGACTATGACTAGACTATGACTAGACTATGACTAGACTATGACTAGACTATGACTAGACTATGACTAGACTATGACTAGACTATGACTAGACTATGACTAGACTATGACTAGACTATGACTAGACTATGACTAGACTATGACTAGACTATGACTAGACTATGACTAGACTATGACTAGACTATGACTAGACTATGACTAGACTATGACTAGACTATGACTAGACTATGACTAGACTATGACTAGACTATGACTAGACTATGACTAGACTATGACTAGACTATGACTAGACTATGACTAGACTATGACTAGACTATGACTAGACTATGACTAGACTATGACTAGACTATGACTAGACTATGACTAGACTATGACTAGACTATGACTAGACTATGACTAGACTATGACTAGACTATGACTAGACTATGACTAGACTATGACTAGACTATGACTAGACTATGACTAGACTATGACTAGACTATGACTAGACTATGACTAGACTATGACTAGACTATGACTAGACTATGACTAGACTATGACTAGACTATGACTAGACTATGACTAGACTATGACTAGACTATGACTAGACTATGACTAGACTATGGCTAGACTATGACTAGACTATGACTAGACTATGACTAGACTATGACTAGACTATGACTAGACTATGACTAGACTATGACTAGACTATGACTAGACTATGACTAGACTATGACTAGACTATGACTAGACTATGACTAGACTATGACTAGACTATGACTAGACTATGACTAGACTATGACTAGACTATGACTAGACTATGACTAGACTATGACTAGACTATGACTAGACTATGACTAGACTATGACTAGACTATGACTAGACTATGACTAGACTATGACTAGACTATGACTAGACTATGACTAGACTATGACTAGACTATGACTAGACTATGACTAGACTATGACTAGACTATGACTAGACTATGACTAGACTATGACTAGACTATGACTAGACTATGACTAGACTATGACTAGACTATGACTAGACTATGACTAGACTATGACTAGACTATGACTAGACTATGACTAGACTATGACTAGACTATGACTAGACTATGACTAGACTATGACTAGACTATGACTAGACTATGACTAGACTATGACTAGACTATGACTAGACTATGACTAGACTATGACTAGACTATGACTAGACTATGACTAGACTATGACTAGACTATGACTAGACTATGACTAGACTATGACTAGACTATGACTAGACTATGACTAGACTATGACTAGACTATGACTAGACTATGACTAGACTATGACTAGACTATGACTAGACTATGACTAGACTATGACTAGACTATGACTAGACTATGACTAGACTATGACTAGACTATGACTAGACTATGACTAGACTATGACTAGACTATGACTAGACTATGACTAGACTATGACTAGACTATGACTAGACTATGACTAGACTATGACTAGACTATGACTAGACTATGACTAGACTATGACTAGACTATGACTAGACTATGACTAGACTATGACTAGACTATGACTAGACTATGACTAGACTATGACTAGACTATGACTAGACTATGACTAGACTATGACTAGACTATGACTAGACTATGACTAGACTATGACTAGACTATGACTAGACTATGACTAGACTATGACTAGACTATGACTAGACTATGACTAGACTATGACTAGACTATGACTAGACTATGACTAGACTATGACTAGACTATGACTAGACTATGACTAGACTATGACTAGACTATGACTAGACTATGACTAGACTATGACTAGACTATGACTAGACTATGACTAGACTATGACTAGACTATGACTAGACTATGACTAGACTATGACTAGACTATGACTAGACTATGACTAGACTATGACTAGACTATGACTAGACTATGACTAGACTATGACTAGACTATGACTAGACTATGACTAGACTATGACTAGACTATGACTAGACTATGACTAGACTATGACTAGACTATGACTAGACTATGACTAGACTATGACTAGACTATGACTAGACTATGACTAGACTATGACTAGACTATGACTAGACTATGACTAGACTATGACTAGACTATGACTAGACTATGACTAGACTATGACTAGACTATGACTAGACCATGACTAGACTATGACTAGACTATGACTAGACTATGACTAGACTATGACTAGACTATGACTAGACGATGACTAGACTATGACTAGACCATGACTAGACTATGACTAGACTATGACTAGACTATGACTAGACTATGACTAGACTATGACTAGACTATGACTAGACTATGACTAGACTATGACTAGACTATGACTAGACTATGACTAGACTATGACTAGACTATGACTAGACTATGACTAGACTATGACTAGACTATGACTAGACTATGACTAGACTATTACTAGACTATGACTAGACTATGACTAGACTATTACTAGACTATGACTAGACTATGTCGATTTTTGGTCTCTATCACGTCACCAAAGTAATTTTTGTGTAAAGCAAAAACAAAATTTAAAAAATTAGTTTTTATATACAAAATTATATACAAAATTTTCAAATTATGAAAGGCAAATCAACGCTTGAATTTTGGTGCGTTAGTTCTGTTCAGAATTTGTATATAAAACAAAAACAAATTTTTAAAATTTTTGAAATTTTGTTTTTGCTTTACACATAAATATCACTTTGATGACGTTATTTTTTGACGTGACGTTTTATTTTTGTATGTTAAAAATTTTAAATTTGTGACAGGCTGTAATAAGTATTATAATTAATATTTTATAATATCTTGTAATCTGCCAACATTTTTCGGTAAATACTGCATAATAACAAATTAAGGAGCGTCGTAGTTTTCTTCAATTTATGCTGAAACAAAAAACCCTTTTTTACATTGTATCCAATTAAAAGCGAAAGTCTTTGTATTTTAAACATATTTTAAACAAATTGTCTAAAACTCCACAGTATGTGCTAGTAGTGTGACCCAAATAACTACAATTGAAAATTTTAAATTGAAAAAAAGTTAAAACAAAAGCATCTTCTATTAGTTTGCAACATAAACCAAATACCCTTAGATACAAAAACAAGAAGATGATACATCATTAGTAGCAACAAACACTATATAGGAAGAAATTTATATATAGTACGATTACTTAAGCTTTCAAATTATTTGAACTACGAACAGCAACAGCTGAAATAAATAAAAAAAAAAACCTAAATTAAGGAGGAGGAAGTCTATTAACGAAAAACAGAATACAAACAAAATCCAAGAAATTGTATTTTACGAAAACAGAAAATTTAACAACTTCACAACATTCGTGGGCTTCATTTGGAGATAATATCTTTAATGGAGAAACAAAAATTAACTGAACCTGCAACAACAATTACAAATACACCAGCCAATATTGTTTTAGCCTAGTCAAACCAATTGTTGTTGTGGTGTTTTTTCTGTTTTTGTTTTAAGATGTAACCAAGTTAATTGGAAATTCCCTTAATGCCTTCAATAAGATTCTCACCGAAAGCGAAGGTAGTTTTGTAGGACAACTGAAAACAAAAGTAGACAAATGGAAATAAAAAATCCCAGAGACCCAAAGCCGGCAGACAAACAGAAATAACACGATTTACAATATATTACCCATGAAAGGATAGACAGACGGAATGTTTTTCGTTTTTCGGCAGACTTTTATATTTTATTTTTTATACATTTTTAGTAGTAAGCATAAGATTTACAGACTGAAGGGATATTCATCAGTTAGTTTATAACATGTTTATGGTAATAAGATAAATTGCGTTTAAATTTTAGTGCATTTAGCTTAGAAGAAGGCACTATGGGTCAGTGGTTAAACAAATAATTAAAGGTTTTTAATGATTCTGAAGTAAAAATATTAATGTACATGATCACAGCAATCATGGTCATGGTTGCAATTTATTTAGCAATATTATGGTCAGTGTTTTTATTTTTTTGTTTCGACAATCATAATATGTTACAGCTATGATTCACATGATTGCAGAAATCATATATATGATTGTAGCAATTATATTTGTAGCAATCATACAAATATTTAACGAATTAATTCTCAAAGGAATTGAGTCTATGAATTAATTCATAATGAATTCATTAACTGAATGGTTAAGAGATAAAATTTATTTTGATTTCGTAAATGGAATTTAGATTTAATTCTTTCCATTGTGCAAATACCTCTAACAAATGACGAAATGGTCATATTCGCAGAGTTTAACTTTGTTTCTATCGCATATATATAAATATCTGTCCGACTACAGAATACATGTGTGTGTTTGTCTGTGCGCTAAATGACATGATGTGAACTCTAGTGCCTCTATGATGTTTCAAATGGAGATTCACAAACTACAAACTTCAACCAACCAAAAAAAAACCACCCCACCAACAAAAACATGGTCTTTGTTGTTATCCGTAAAAAACAGTTTATTCAAAATTCATCGATCTTATGTCTGCTTTGTATGTACATCAGTCTCAGTACGTACATACATATGTACGGCTGTCCGTTTGTCTTTTCATCTGTCCGTCTCAATGTTGTGTCTGTCAACGGTAAGAGTGTGTTAAAAAGTCATCGTTTTATTTCATTGGGTCACTAGAAAAAAAATCTACATAAAAAATGTACAACATTCGATTGCAGCATGTTGTGGCTATGTTTGTTTCTGTTGAGTCTACTCTCACACTTAGTTTAAATCAGTCATTGTTTAAATCATCACTACTAACAACATCATGATGCACCTCCATCACACTTTTCCATACATACAAGCGGACAGGCAGACCGACACACTCTGTGGCCAACCTTTTATTGTATGGTTCAAGTCATGGACACTGCACATTGTGTATTAAATAGGAAGGTTGGCTAAGAAAGATAAATAGCTCATAATTTCCTGGAGAAACAGTTTCACATTGAAGAAGTTTATTACCAGTCCTAAAATTTATTGAAAAATGTATTGCAAGACTAATTAATTTATGTATTTTCTAGAGAAAATTTTGTGTATAAGAGATTTTTCAATGTTAATTATAACAGTTTTTCAAAATGTTAATTATAACAGTTGTTTCTATAGAAAACTCTGTGTATAATAGATTTTTCTATAGACAATTCTGTATAACAGAATTTTCTAAAATATGTTAAGTATAACAGAATTTTCCATATAACATTTTGCGTATAACAGTATTTTTGATTGAAAATTTGTTTATAACAGTATTTTGTGTATAACAGTTTTTTCTATAGAAAATGGTTTGTATAACAATTTTTTCTATAGAAAATATTGTTATACAAACCATTTTCTATAGAAAATATTCTGTATATCAGTTTTTCTATAGAAAATAGTCTGTATAACAGTTTTTTCTATAGAATATAATCGGTATAATAGTTTTTTTCTATTGAAAATATTTTGTATAACAGTTGCTTCTATAGAATATATATTGAAAAATTTTTCTATAGAAAATATACGGTATAACAGTTTTTTTCTATAGAAAATATTCTGTATAACAGTTTTTTTCTATAGAAAATCTTCTGTATTACAGTTTTTTTCTATAGAAAATCTTCTGTATTACAGTTTTTTTCTATAGAAAATCTTCTGTATTACAGTTTTTTTCTATAGAAAATCTTCTGTATTACAGTTTTTTTCTATAGAAAATCTTCTGTATTACAGTTTTTTTCTATAGAAAATCTTCTGTATTACAGTTTTTTTCTAAAAAAAAAATTTTTTGTTATAACAGTTATTGCTATGGAAAGATTGGTTTATAACACTTATAATAGATCGAACATTTTCTGTATAACTGTTTTTTCGATAGAAAATATTCTGTATAACAGCTTTTTCTATAGAAAAAATTCGGTATAGCAGCTTATTCTAAAGAAAATATTCTGTATAACAGTTTTTTCTATCGAAAATCTTCTGTGTAACAGTTTTTTCTATAGAAAATCGACTGTATAATAGTTTTTTTCTATAGAAAATGTTCTGTATAACAGTTTTCTCTATAGAAAATCTTCTATATAACAGTTTTTTTCTATAGAAAATGATCTGCATAACTGATTTTTCTCTACTAAATTTTCTGCATTTTTTCTATAGAAAATGTTGGTATAACAGTTATTTCAAAATACAATTTTCTGTATAACTGTATTTTCTATAGAAAATATTCTGTAGAACAGCTTTTTTCTATAGAAAATATTCTGTAGAACAGTTTTTTTTCTATAGAAAATATTCTGTAGAACAGTTTTTTTCTATAGAAAATATTCTGTAGAACAGTTTTTTTCTATAGAAAATATTCTGTAGAACAGTTTTTTTCTATAGAAAATATTCTGTAGAACAGTTTTTTTCTATAGAAAATATTCTGTAGAACAGTTTTTTCTATAGAAAATATTCTGTATAACAGTTATTTTCTATAGAAAATATTCTGTATAACAGTTATTTCTATAGAAAATATTCTGTATAACAGTTATTTTCTATAGAAAATATTCTGTATAACAGTTATTTCTATAGAAAATATTCTGTATAACAGTTATTTCTATAGAAAATTTTTTAAATAACAGAAAATCTTGTTATAACAGCTATTACTATAGAAAGATTTTGTATAACAGTTATTTAGATAAAAAAATGTCTGCATAACAGTTGTTATAACAGTTATTTATATGGAAAAATTGGTGTATAACAATTATTTCTACAGAAAATTTTCTGTATAACAGTATTTTTTATAGAAAATTTTTTGTATAACAGTATTTTCTATAGAAAATTTCCATAGGAAATTATTTGTATAAAAGTATTTTCTTTAGAAAATTTGGCCCGTCCTTGATTCATAACTCTAAAGTGGAGTTATGGATGGACTTCTTCTAAATATCACTCCCATCTTTTCAAATTACATAAGTAATAATATTTCTCACATTTCTAATCAATTCAAAAATATGTTAAATCTAATCAAATCAATAATTTTATTAAAATATATATACAAAAAAAGAAAAAAAAACATATCGCACAACAATGTATTACAGTCCCTGGGGAAACCATCTCCCGCCATTTCACATAATAGTAATATATGCTAATCGAAAGAAGAAATAAAAAACTGCTCATCCAAATTTAAAATTCATGTCGTTAAAGACTGATCAATTGAACGCAACACAAGAAAGAAGTACAGCGCTCTAGAGGCAGTGGCAGCATCATCATCATCACCACTTCCCTGGCTGTGGCAAGTTGTCAGTGTAAGTTTGTGTCAGCCAAGCAACCAAACAAAAAAAAGCAACCGACAAGTTATTACCAGCTTAAGATGCTCAAAAGAAAAACGACTACAATAGAGGAGTAGTTGTAGTGGACACAAACTAGCAAAAGCAACAAATAAAACTAAAATTCCCAAACATTGATTTTAGGCCAGGCCAGGCGACGTTATTTTGATGGAATTGCCAAAAACTCATGAACCCAAAAATAAATATATTTGAAAATATATGAAAAAACAACAACAAAAATCGAACTATAGTCTAAGTACGAGTACTTTGTTAGAGTGATTATATACCAAACCCAATGCTAATATGATGGAGGTTGCTAAATTTATATGTACATGTATACTATTTGGTTAACTTAACTTTGGCCTAGTGCTGAACGTCTAGAGCCACAGAGTGCAGTGCTAGAGTTAAAAGAAAACCCAAAATAACTATCAACAACAACAAAAAAAAGCAATACACTCCAGGCTATTAACAATGTATGTTGTAAGCTCTAAGGAAAATAATATGTATTAACAACAATATTATACTTATAAAAAATATATACTAAATAAAATACAATAAAACATAGCGTAAAAAAATAACTAACTTATGTAATCACCTTCAGGCAGAAGTTCTCAAACGACAAATGGCGGCAGGATAAGAGGAGCAATAAAAGGGGAAATATTTAACAGAAAGAGAGAGAGAATGTGATTTCTAGCAAGAATCTACAGAGATTTACATTAATGAAAACTTTTGCTGGCACGATCATAAATATTTCTTCACGATCAGTGCAAACTAGAAAAGTATGAACTATTTACGAGAGATCTTCATAATAAAGCAAAAACTAGTAATTGGTGAAGCTAAAGATTTCCAGAGATATAAATAGATCGAAACAGAAAATTCAAAGTTAGAACCTGGAGATATCAATAGTTATTACCACATCTTTCTAAATACTACCACATTGTGAGAAACCCTGCCTGCGATCATAAAGAAGACACCATCAACAAGGAGTTTAATTTGGATCTTCTGCTTATTTTTCTGTATAGTATTTTCTTTTATTGTTGTTGTTATGGTTGTTACTGGCTAATGAAAACAAAAGTTTTGTGATCATTTTTTTTTAGTTCTCTCATCTTTAGTTTTGCTAACGCGCAATACTTTAGTTAAGAGTGTAATGTTTTATGTCCAACTAGTTGTGTCTGTGTGCATCATCTTCTGGGTCTTGCACTACTGGGACCATTTTTGTTATGGGTTTGTTGTAGTGGTTTATGTTTCCATGTCACTATTATAAATTTCAAAGAAAAAAACAAAACTAACATTATTTTTGGGGGTTTCACTTTTTTTGTTCCAACAGAGACTTGCAACATATTACAAATATTATCCGACATTAGCATTAACATATAAACTTTATTTCTGACCGCATTTGTGGAATATGTTCGTTTCTTTAAAAAAAAATGGAAACATACTTATGGGATGGTTTAAAATTTAAGGAACAGTGGTTGAGAGAAAAATTGTAACTATACTAAAAATACAGAAAACTCGATGCTATTTACTATCTATTATACTATTATACTATTATACTATTATACTATTATACTATTATACTATTATACTATTATACTATTATACTATTATACTATTATACTATTATACTATTATACTATTATACTATTATACTATTATACTATTATACTATTATACTATTATACTATTATACTATTATACTATTATACTATTATACTATTATACTATTATACTATTATACTATTATACTATTATACTATTATACTATTATACTATTATACTATTATACTATTATACTATTATACTATTATACTATTATACTATTATACTATTATACTATTATACTATTATACTATTATACTATTATACTATTATACTATTATACTATTATACTATTATACTATTATACTATTATACTATTATACTATTATACTATTATACTATTATACTATTATACTATTATACTATTATACTATTATACTATTATACTATTATACTATTATACTATTATACTATTATACTATTATACTATTATACTATTATACTATTATACTATTATACTATTATACTATTATACTATTATACTATTATACTTTTATACTATTATACCATTATATAATCATTTCGAGCTATACAATCATCCAAAAGCAGAGAAATTGGGTACCATACGAATTGAAGCATTTCTAAACGGTTGGTCCGAAAATATACAGTTTTTTCTTTAGAAAATATTATGTACAACAGTTTTTTCTTCAGAATGTATTCTATATAACAGTTTTTCTATTGAAAATATTCTGGATAACAGTTGTTTCTATAGAATATGTTTTTTTCTATAGAAAATGTTCTGTATAACAGTTTTTTTCTATAGAAACTATTATGTATAACAGTTTTTTTCTAAAAAAAATTTTGTTATAACAGTTATTGCTAAAAGATTGGTTTATAATACTTATTTAGATCGAAAATTTTCTGTATAACTTTTTTTTCTATAGAATATGTTTTGTATAACAGCTTCTTCTATAGAAAAAATGCGATATAACAGTTTAATCTAAAGAAAATGTTCTGTATAACAGTTTCTACTACGGAAAATATTCTGTATAACAGTTTCTTTCTATCGAAAATCTTCTATGTAACAGTTTTTTCTATAGGAAATCTACTGTATAATAGTTTGTTTCTATAGAAAATGTTCTGTATAACAGTTTTCTCTATAGAAAATCTTCTGTATAACAGTTTTTTCTATAGAAAATGATCTGCATAACTGTATTTTCTCTACTAAATTTTCTATATTTTTTTTATAGAAAATGTTGGTATAACAGTTATTTCTAAAGACAATTTTCTGCATAACAGTATTTTCTATAGAAAATATTCAGTAGAACAGTTTTTTTCTATAGAATATATTCTGTAGAACAGTGTTTTTCTACATAAAATGTTCTGTATAACAGTTTTTCTATAGAAAATATTCTGTATAACAGTTTTTTCCACAGAAAATATTCTGTGTAACAGTTTTTCTATAGAAAATATTATGTATAACAGTTTTTCTATAGAAAATATTCGGTATAACAGTTTTTCTATAGAAAATATTTTGTATAACAGTTTATTTTATATAGAAAATGTTCTGTATATCAGTTTCTCTATAGAAAGTATTATGTATAATAGTTTTTCTATATAAAATATTCTGTATAATAGCTTTTTCTAGACAAAATATTCCGTATAACAGTTTTATCTACAGAAAATATTCTGTATAACAGCTTTTTCTAGAGAAAATATTCTGTATAACAGTTTTTCTACAGAAAATATTCGGTATAACAGTTTGTCTATAGAAAATAGTCTGTACAACAGGTTTTTTCTATTGAAAACATTCTGTTTAACAGTTGTTGCTATAAAATATTTTCGGTATAACATGTTTTTTCTATTGAAAATATTCTGTATAATCCCGATCGGGATAAAGTTTGACGTGGACGTAGCCAAGGAGTATTTGGGCTTAAGTTATTAAAATGGGCCCTATAAATTCTCCAGGGGCGGCGCTATGGGGGCTCAAACTAGGGTACCTTCGACATGTAAAATTTTTAAACACGTTTTTTAAAAAATATAGGGCGTACTTTTCGACCGAAGGGATACCTTAAAGATACCTTACTCAAAAACATAAAATTGTTATATTTTCTTAAAGAAATTTTTTTTTTAATAAAAAAAAAGAGTTAAGTCATTTTTTCACCCAAAAAACTGCAAAAATCTCCTATTTTTGGAATTTTTAAAAAACTATTTAGAAAGAAGTGATTGGGAAGTTTTGCCTCACCCGCCTTATAGTCCAGACCTTGCCCTATCCGATCGATGCAGAACTCCCTCTTAGTAAACCCATAAAACCACTGTGACTTTTGATAGAAGGGAATTTGACAAAACAGTCAAATCTTCTCTCTTCAACACAATTATTTAGAAAGAAGCCTTTGTCTGTGTCCAACTATTGCACTGTCTATTGTCTAATTTTTGTTGCTATTGTTCCTATATTTTGTTCGTTTGATTATCGGCCATCAAACAAATCACAAATAATAAAATCATAATATTAATAGGCAAGTTGATTTCTTTAGACCCCTTTTACGCTCACATTATACATTCAATTTGGGCAAGAAATATACCATGTTAAAGGGATTTATTCACAGAAGTGCAGAATATATATTTTATTGAAATCGGTTCCGTTTTTTAGGAGTTATAAGTGTATAAAGATGTTACTAACACATATGCAAAAACATGTGCATGTGAACCTTAAGCTAAAATGTAAACAAAGCAAAGCGTGTTTGTCCAATTTGTTGTTGTAAATAAATAAGAGAAACAAATAAACAGTATTGATTTCGCTCTATTTTAAGTGAGAATTGTTATAGAAAAGATAGAAGAAGACTTTAGTAATTCAAAGTCAATTAAAAAACTATATTTTGAAGGTGTTTCTTTGTTTTGTTTTCTAACTCCCATATGCATAAACAATTTTTAAATTTATCAAAGGTTTATAAAACAAAATTTCCATTCAAAATTTCTTTTATAAACCTTTGACAAATTTAAAAACTGTTAATTTATATGGGGGTAAATACTTCATACGAATCAATTTCTTATCACGGCATGAAGTTTAATAAAAAATGGGACGGGTTGGAACAAATGGTGAATCACCTCCCATACAAATTAAATTGTTATTTTTAAATATTTTGTGAACTATAATTGCAAGATTTTCCAAACTTAGTATAAATGGCTCATTTATAATTTTGCATTGTTCGGGATTGGAATAGTGGGCGTGGCCCTATACAAAGTAAATAATTAATTTCGAATATCTGTAGAACTATAATTGTAAAAGTGTTTAAACTTTTTACGAATTAATTTCTTATTAGAGGACCTCCCATACAGAGTAAATATTGATTTCGAATATCTGGGGAACCAAAATGGGATGGGTCGGAAAAGGAGGTGAGTCACCTTCCATACAAAGTAATAATTGCAAGGTTATTCAAACTTTGTCCGCATAGCTCTCTTACAATTTTACAGAGATTGTCTGAAAATGGTCGGGATTGCAGTAGTTGTCGTGGCACAATGTAAATAATTAATTTTGAATATCTCGAGAATTATAATTCTAAAAATATTTAAACTCTGTATCAATCAATTTATTACCATTCTACGGAGGTTAGCTAAAAACGAATTTATTCCTGATCCCTGTACGAAGTTTAGCTAAGCGTGATCGGCGTAGTAGAAATGACACCTCCATTATAAAGAAAGTTAAAGTAAAGCTTGATATGAGTTATTTTTTTACACAAAATATTTAAAAATGGGTGGGGTCAGAACAGTGGAGTGCTATCTCCCATACCAAATTAGTTAGTTATATTTTGCATGAGTTATTTTCGTACCGTAGTTAGGTTGTATCAGAAATCATTCATATTTTTTAATTTTACTAGGGTAGGGGTAGCGAAGTGCACCGGGTTATGCTAGTAACAATAAAAATGTATAAAGAAATATTAATAAAAACTAACAACAACAATTATTAATAACAATAAAACATTTTGTTTTCATACAAAATACATACAACCAACCAAACAACAACAAATAAGAAACCGAAAAGATGAAGAGAAAAAAAAAACGTCTCAAAATAGGAATGGAAGAACCTACAAGTAACAATGATTACACAAGTTTCATTGTTGGTTTAACGAAGACAAAAAAGCAAGAAAAAAAAAACATTGGCCACAGCTACCATTCCTTTAGAGCGGAGCTGCTGCCTGGTGGCCGTTTGGCTGACTGGATGGCTGGTTGACTGTATGGAATGTCTGGCAAACAATTCACTCCAATTGATAAACATCATTGCCAATCCTTTTTTGTTTACTGTTTGTAGGGGGGCATTAAAATATTTGTTTCGTTGCTGTGTCCATATTAGAGTGAAGTAGTCAATTTGTTAGTTTTGTTTCATTGTTGTTGCTGTTGTTGTTTTTGGTTTATTTCGGGAAAATAATATTTAATTAGCATAACTATAAAAATGCATTAAGAATTACATATTTCTTATGATATTTTGCCAAAAAAAAAAAAAATATTAAATAAAAGATGTTTGCTCTAAACCGATTCCTTTCTAAAAGTCCAGAGGCTAATTTAATGATGATTTCTTGCAACTTGCACAAGTCAAGAGATTGTAACGAATTTATTAGAGATGTTTGTTTTTATGGGTTTCAAAGTACTGTGGTATAGGTTCTTTATGTTATAGTATTTAAGTATTTTTTAAAGAAAAATATCCATAAAACAGTTTTGTAATAAAATTTTCCAGAATATCTAAAATTTTTAAAAAAATATTTTTCAATGCAAAGACAGCTAATTATATAGGCTATTTTCGGTTTTCAAAAGAAACATTTTCTTGAACTTGGAAATATTGTTAATTTATTTTTTCTAATAACTTAATAATTAATATCAATCATACGCCTGATTAAAAAAAAATTTAATTCGAATTAAATGATAAATAATGAAATTTTAAATGTGTTTGATAGTATGTTCTATACAATTACAATAAAAATATCATTTAATACGTACAATGTAAAACTATGAATTTCAGACATTTTGTTGGCTTTTAAAAGATGACCTTCAGTAAATTTGTCACAACATTATTGTCATTTAGTATAAATTTATAGTCATGTGAAGTGTTAATTTAATTAAAATATAAACTTAAGCTTAAACATATTTACAACTGACAATAAAGCTATTATTTTCTACATTCTCATGAAAATAAAGTCCCATAAATTATGCTAAATATTGTGACAAACTACATTAATGTTTAATAAAAACTCTAATTTATTGTGAAAACTATTCAAAATTCATTTAAAAGTCACCTCAAAAATATACCCTTTTAATTTAAAATCTATTTCGTTTAACATAAAAATTAAAGAGTTATAGTTTTCTTAGCAACAATGTATAATTAATTTGCTTAAATACTTAAAAAAAGAACTAAAACAGAAACATAAATTAAGCTACAAAATGCGACATCGTTAAGTTTTTTTTTAATTCTGCTACAAAAAAGACTTCAAGTATATTATATAAATACAAGAATTACTTTCTATTTCTGCCAAAAACATATTTGCAACCTTTGATAACCTGTAAATTTGCCCAACAATTTATTATTCAATATGTATACGATTAAATGCGGGACATGTGTTTTTTTACATACAAGACATACGTATTAAGCAGTGTTTTTAAAAAAATTTAATAAATATTTTTATTTTTAAATTAAAAATATATTGAGTTATGTTGTCATTACGAATATTTATTTAAAGCTTTTTACGACTTTATCTAAAAATAATAATAAAAAACCAACATTACTAAGCAATTATACGCTAATTTAGCCGAAAATCAACAGTTAAAGACAAAAGACGCCGCATTGAATATTAACAAATATTTAGAAAAAAAATTATAAATTTAAAAAAAAAAACTTGACAAATAAAAAAACAACAATTTTGGGATTAAAACACAAATCATTTTAAATGGAATTCCTTTAACAACATCGGCAACAAGTGTATGTTAGAAAACTAAAAAGGGTGTTTTTAAAAAGAGAGTTATTTGAATTGTAAAAAATAAATAAAATATTTATTTTATTATTATACACAATATAATATGAAGTCTTAACTAATATCGGTTTTCATTAGAAAAATTTAATCTTTACTAGAAATATTTTTGTTTCCATTTTTTTAAAAAATCTTCTCAATTAATATTAATCATACGCCTTTATATATGAAAATTTTAAAATATGAAAATTAAAACATAAAATATTTATTTTATTATTATACGCAATATAATATGAATCTTAACTAATTTCGGTTTTCATTAGAAAAATTTAATCTTTACTAGACATATTTTTTTTCGATTTTAAAAAAATCTTCTCAAATAATATTAATCATACGCCTTCATATATAATAATTTTAAAATGCAAAACAAATAGAAAATAATAAAGATTTTTTTTAGCTTTTGTCCATTAAATAAGAATACAAAACGCGTAATACTTTAAAAAAACCTCCAATATTTTAAATATATTATGAAAATTAAATTATGAATTTTAAAAAATTTAAAACAATTTTTTTTTTAACATTTTTCAAAATATTTTCCACAGTAATAAAACTATCCAATCCTGGTAAATATCGGTTTTTTGCAGAACATTTTTATTTACCACGCAAATATTTTTTTATATTTTTTTAAAATATTACCCCAATTAATATTAATCATACGACTTTATATATGAAAAGTTAAAAATGTGAAACAAATAGAAAATTGCATTGTTTTTGATTTGCATTGTTTTTGATTTTTTGAGAATAAATTTAGTAAAACAAAAGTAAAATTTCTTATATCGACAAAAAAACAAACCTTTTGGAGGAAAAATTTTGGGTGTATCACTTAAAAATGTGGAATTTTTTCAAATTTTTAGCTTTTATTTTGAAACATTTGTACTATATAAATTAATTAAAAATATTGGCCATTGTTAGCAATGACCTTTTCCCATCTTTCTGGCAACATATGGATTCCAAGACAAAAAGAACGCCTCATCTTTTGCGGCCTAGAACGGATACTCTGCCAATTTCGGATACTCTGTTTCAGAGTGAAGCGTATCCCAGATAGAGCGCTCTGCTTCGATAGAAACAAATAGTGGTCGGACGGGGGAAGTTGTGTACTATAAACCTGGTGAGGCAAAACTTCCCAACCAATTCATTTTAAATAGTTCTGCAACATGTGGCCGAACGTTGTCATGCTCGCTTCAAACGAATCACTTGCATTCGGTACAGGTTCCTTGTGATGGACGGGCCAGATTCCTGCAGCTCATATTAGATAGAAGCCTTTGGTCCCAACAAATACAGAGCATTGCCATAGCGCCATGGATATTTGGCTTTGGTGTCGATTCGGCTGTTTGGCTGGGCTTCACGTACGATATCTTATGCTTCGGGTTATCGTAATGTATCCAATTTTTATCGCATGTAATGATTCTGTGCAAAAAAATTATTTACTTTTATGTTCAAACATCATTTCGAACGCAAAATCACCTTTCAAGGTCTCTCGGCTTTAATTCGTATGGTCCCCAATTGCATTGCTTTTGGATGAGTCTCATGGGCTAATGCCTCCAATTCTTGGTCTTAGGCTGGGCGATCTTTTCTCGCACAAACAATTTCTCGAACATTGAAACACATGAATGTTGAAAACATTCACCATAATCGTTGGTAAACAATCGGTGTGATTAAGCAGAACACCTTTCTTTTAAAAACCCTTTCATTTAATAAAAACTCACATCACAAAACCCTATCAACTGTGAAATATAATAAATTGTTTAAACATTATGCAAGTTTTCTATGCATATAAATATATATTTTTTTTTTCGGCAAAATACGTTACCACAAAAAGCAGTTAAACAATATACAACGAAAAAGTAACATATGTTATTGCTGATGCTCATGTTGCCGTTAATGTTGCTGTTGTTGTTGTTGTCTTCCCTCAACTTTGAACTCTGAATCACAGCATGGGAATTAGATCTAACATGCATATCAACAAAACCATCAAATGCAATGAAGCACATACAACACTGGGAATTTAAAAATAATAAAAAGTAATAATGCTAATAAAAAATTAAAATATCATTTTAAATTTGATTTATTTTCCAAAAACAAAAAAAATAAAAACTAAAAGTGGAATCTTAATCAAACGCCCACTCTGGACCATTAGATGTAATAGTTGTCACTGTCTTCAAATTGATCATCTCGAACACACACAACACAACACTTACATTTTCCAGTAAATAAAGATTTATAATGAAAGAAATAAATTTGAGAAAATAAAAGCAACATTGCTGCAGTTTTGCATTGTTTGAATTAAATTGAAATGCATTAAATTTGCGTTTAACACGCAAACCTCCTCAGCATGTTGGAAGACTTAATAGAAAATACAATAATACAACTTGTTGATACTCGAACATGTATGTACTATGTATGTATGCATGATCATCTGGGTATTAATCATCAATACCCGTATGAGAGCAGCACAGCACAGTACTGCATTAAACTGCATGTTACCGAAAATTAATACCACATGTAGTGGAGTATAAAGGTATTAAATTGCAATAGACATATGAACTGTCTGTCCGCCAAAAGTTGGCAGACAAAAAAAAAGACATTGGCTACATCATTATTGATCACTTCATTAAAATGTTGCAGAAAAAAAATAATATATTTTAGTTGTTGGGTTTAATTCATAAAATTTATTTATTTTTTCTGACTAAAACAAACTTCTAATAAACACAGTGTTAATAGCACTTTAAAGTCATTAATTATATTTAAAAAAAAACATTCTATAATAATAAAAAAGGTATTATAGGTTCGTAAAATGTTTATGATTTAAAGGGGTAAAATACAAATGCGGGGTAAAATACAAATACAAGATTAAAAGACAGAATTTATGTATAATATTTTTTGAAACACACTAGCAAGATTCAGCCCTACTAAATGTAAATTTTTTAGAACATTTTTATTTAAACAACAAATGGTATAAATTATATTATTAGTTTACAAAATTTGGAATTTGTCACTAAAAGTTTTAAAAAAAATGTTTGCAATATAAAATTAAAATTAAAAAAATATTTAAAGATAACCTATTTATTACCTACTTTCGGTTTTCTGAAGAAAAATTATATCTCGCCTTGAAATATTTTTAATTAATTTTTTCTAAAAACATCCTAATTAATATTAAGTATACGCCTTCTCTTATAAAATTTCAAAAATTATAACGAAACAACAATTAAAATGTTTTTGACACTTAGCTCAATAAATCTCAAATAATAATGCAATTAGCATTTACATATGTTTGATAAAACATTAAAGAAAAAAATTAAAAATGTTCTCCAAAAAGTAAACTTCTAAAAAATTATTAAAAATTCTTTATTTTTGAATATGGTTTTTCAACTTATAAATAGTCTTTTATCTTTACTATTTTCGGTTTTTTGAAGAAACATTTTATCTCACCTAGAAATATTTGTATTTAATTTTTTTCCAATATAATCCTAATTAATATCAATCATACGCCTTCTTATATGAAAATTTTTAAATATATAATAAAATCATAAATAGTGGAAATTAAAATGTTTTTGACAATTAGTAAAATAAAATATAAGTACAATTTAAATATACATTTATGTTTAATAAAACAATAATGGAAAAACTTAAACTTTTAAAAAAAAATATTAAAATATCTTAAATTTTTAATATGGTTTTTTAACTTTTAAATAGTCTATTATCTTGGCTATTTTCGGTTTTTTGAAGAAAAATTTTATCTCACATAGAAATATTTTTAATTAATTTTTTTGCAATATCATCCCAATTAATATCAATCATACGCCTTTGATATGGAAATTTTAAAATTATAATAAAATGATAAATAGTGGAAATTATAATGTTTTTTGCAATTATTTTAATAAAACTCAAATACAAATTTAAAAAATATTAAATTTTACCAATGTATTCCACAAAAATTTCCTAAATATCTTCAATGTTAGCAAATATTTTCCAATTTAGTATTAGTGAATTAGCTTGGCTAATTTCGGTTTTCTATATAAAAATTAAAATCTTTTAAGAAATATTTTTAAAACATTTTTTTCTAATAACATCCTAGTTAATATTAATCATACGCCTTTTTCTATAAAAAATTTTAAATTATAATAAATAGTGGAGATTTAAATATTTTTGGCAAATAGTTTAATAAAATTCATTTACAATTTTAATAACTTTAATACAGCAAAAAATTAAAATGTTTCTTAGCAAAATATAAAACTTAAGAAAAACATTTTTCACATTCCCGAATATCTTTTGAGAAATTATTTTTAATATAACAATAGTTAATTTGCTTGGCCAATTTCGATTTTCTACAGAAAAATTTTTAACCACCTAGAAATATTTTAATTATTTTTTTCCAATACCATCCTAATTAATATCAATCATACGCCTTCTTACATAAAAATTTATAAATTTATAATAAAATGACAATTTTGACAATTGGACATGGAAATGTATTAAAAAATTTAAAATATAGACAAGTTTTGCTATATGAGTGCAGTTAAACGTCAATAGATGAAGTTTTCCTCTAAGAACATTATAATAAAATCATTCCATACTAATAATAATAATAAATTCTAACAAATTTTCCAATAGGTTATAACAATAATTTAACTAATTTTGCATAACCTAGTTTCTATAGTAAATATTTGCATATGAATTCATAATTCTTACACAAATGACCTTGAAACATAATATTTGTTTATGATTTTTTACTCATTTGAGTTTAAAAATGTTCCCAAACATCTATCCACTTAAGGATTTCCTTCTTTATTTTAATGGCCTCAGCTGTAAGCAATTTTTTTATTTTTTTTGACCAATATTTAAGTGTTTAAAAGTTTTTTTTTAATTAAATATTAATTTTTTTCTCAACATTTTATATGTTTGCTTTTTATTATACCTAAAAGATGATTGATTTTAATCCTATAATTAACAGATTGCTAAATTTTTGTATGCACACAAGCCTGCAGACACCCAATGAAAAATGATTAATTTTTGAATTTTATTTCTTCTTAAGATTTAATTTGAAAATGAAAAAAAACAGACTGTGTAAATAAGTAATTGTATGCATATGAGTACAAATGATGATTAAAAGGGTATAATTGTGCGTTTTTTGTACAATTTGAGGGAAAATTAAAAAATATTTACTTTACAAATTTTCTGAGGTAGAAAAATAATATTTGATGAGGTTTGAATTACGGTTTTTGGAACTTAATCTATAATGTTTATAAACCAGAATCTAGCATCTTAATTTTAATTTTAACACAGAACTAAGAGTCAAGCCACGCCATGTGTTCTCCAAATATATTTGATATGACATGCGAAAGCAATGCCCAACATTACTCAATTAAATTGTTTTAAGTAAATATTTAATCATTTCCTAGTTGTAATAATTAAAGTAATTAATACTTAACCAAAAAGTACGTTCAATTATTCCCCCAAAAAGTACCATTATTCTTTGGAATACTATTTTGCATAACTAACTCAATTGCAACAATATGAATGCGAGAGCCAGTGTGAGTGAGTGCATTGCCCAATTGTACATACGACAACGATTGATATTGGAAATCAACAGACATACAAACACAGACACTTCAGCTACAAAAACAACTAAACATTTCCGTTGGGCGTTACAACAACATTCAATATCACAAACACAAACTTTTACTCACACTTCAACAAACATACACACTTCCAAACACACACGTGTTAACAAATAACCAAAAAAAAATTCTCTCATACACCTAAAACAATAACAACAAGCAATAACAGTAATCGTATGTACTCATATGTACATTCATTCGTTGATATGAGTACACGAGTACGAGCACATACGATTAATAAACAAGTTGTTCACCTACATTTTGCAAATAAAAACAACAAAGCAAAACAAACAAAAAAATATTTAATGTTGTCCAACAAACAACAGCAACAACAGCATAAAGATTGTGTTTGTTGGTCAAGCTGTAATCATGTTATTATTGTTGTTGTTGTAGTTGTTGCTTATTAATTTTATTGCAACAAACATTTCATAGTCGTAGAATAAACTGTTGGCAAACATTTAACCAACTAATGAATGGGTCATAATATCGTAGCTGATAATGATGGTGATGCTGATGCTGAAGATGAAAAAGACAATGATGATGACGATGTTGCAAACCCAAAAAGAAAAAAATAAGAAAAACTAAGATGAAACAGACAGAGCCTAAAACCGGCAGGCAATAAAATCTCCTGTTTCATGCCATAGTGTTAAATGTTTGTGAATTGTGATATTCTTCAAATTAATACCCTACAATAAGCCAAGTTAGCAAGGAAGATTAATGTTATTAAAAATTCTTAACTGTTAAATACCGAATTTAATTGCTTAGGAAAATATATAATACATTTTTAGAAACATTCAATTTGTCTTAATTATTTAAAAAAGATATCTGTCGAAACTATACTTTTAAAATTGTTGGACAGATTTAGCAGAATAAATTTATGAAGTATTTAAAAAAATAAATTAATAAGAACTTATCTTCACCTTAAATTCAAACGGACGTAACTACATTGTTATTTTTTTACCGGAGAATCAAAATAATAAAGTATTCTTGGCAATTTTTTGTGATCGAATTTTTTTAATAATTTTGCCATTTTTTGTTTTGTTTGATAAAAAGATCCATAACCAATCAAAAACACGATTTTGAATTTTTGTGTAGTTACGTCCATTTGCATTTAAGGTGACGATATGTAAAACTTTGGCAAATAATAATGCCATCTGATAATAGTCCATTAGTATGGCTAATTTCGGTTTTCTAAAGAAAAATTTTAACCCACCTAGAAATATTTTTAATTAATTTTTTTTCAATAACATATTAATTAATATTAATCATACGCCTTTTTATATGAAAATGTTTAAATTATAATTAAATGGTGAAAAATAAAATGGTTTTGATAATTAGTTCAATAAATCAAAATAAAACATAAATTTGAATAACTTTTATATGGTGAACCATGATACAACCATTAGAAGGTAGAATCACTAGGGAGAGAGTTTAAAATGATATGCCTTGTTACGTCAAATAATAGAAAAATAAAAAACAGAAATCCAAAAATACGAATAATAACAAATGAAAATTTAGAAATATTTTGTTTATATTTGAAATATAGTTCAATATAATCGGAGTCATTGAAATGATGCATGCAAATCCGTGAGTGTTTCTTCAGCTCAACACCGCAGGCTGCACTCCATTCTTTAATTTTATTTTCAGGACATTTTATAAATCTTACGACATTTTGTTCAAATAAACATTTAAATTGAATTTCAAATATTTTTCAATTTAGATAATTTTTGATGTTTTTTTTCAATTTTACTTTTATTTTATATTAGTCTGACAATTCAAGGCATGTAGAATTGAGAACATATTTTGTAGTGATTCTACCTTTTATTGTTATATTATGATGGTGAACAATATTTTTAAAATTGTTGCCGGATTTAGCACAATCAATTTAGGATTTTTTTAATAAACTTAAATGGAGAACAATACTTCTAAAATTGTTTGCCTGTTTTAGCACAATAAATGAACTTTTTAAAATTCTAAACTTTTCCAAAAAGTTTCTAAATTTTTTTCTACCTTAATACTGTAATTTATATCGAAAATATACCATAAATCGCTTAGAAAATATATAATAAATTTGTAAAAATATTAATTTGTCTTAATTATTTAAAAAAACCACATCTGTCGAAACAATATTTGCTTGATTTAGCAGACTAAATTTAGGAAACATTAAAAAAAAAAAAATTATTTAATAAGTAAATTAAAAAAAACTCGGAAATGTTCCAGTATAAGTTTACATGTATATAGTTTATTAGTTTATCTAATTTCGGTTTTCTGAAGAAAAATTTTATCCCACCTAGAAATATTTTTAATTAATTTTTCCAATAACATCCTAATTAATATTAATCATACGCCTTCTTGTATGAAATTTTTTAAATTATAATAAAATGGTGAAAAATAAAATGGTTTTCTCATTAGTTCAATAAATTTAATTAAAACTTTAATAAACATTAATAAATACATTTTTTCTACCTTAATACTGTAATTTACAATCGCTGTATACCACTTTAAAATCTCTAACATACACATCATATCACTTCTTCAATAAAAAAAAAAAAAAAACTTAACTAAATGAGTACTTGTAGTTATTACAAAATCCCAACCAGCAGCATCTTTAAAAATTAACTTCCACTGTCTATATCCATCTATCTACAAGTATGAATGTGTCTGCCTTGAAAATACATTTAATTTGTAGTTTTTTCTTAATATTATTATTATTATTATTATTTTTGTTTCTTTAATTCTACATTAATATTACTATGGCCACAAAATATTAACGAAAAACTGTGTGTTTAGTAAGAATTCTTTGGTGTTTTCCGAACAAAAAAAATGTTTTTTAAATACATATTACACACGTTCTCGTATAGTCGTAATGTAATTTATGAGACCATCATAAATTTATCGAAACAACAAGTTTAAAATTTTAGTTATTTTTGTATGTCTGAGTACACATAGATAGTTTTTTTTAGTAATAAACATTGATTAATCTTTAGTGGATATGAATTGTAATTAAGTTGGACTTGCTCTTAAGGCTACTTCTTACGTATGAATATTGTATGAATTGTAGAAGCAAAAAAGTATGATATATTTGGTTGTTAAAATATAATTTTTCAGAAGAAGAAATTTAATATTCTAAATGAATGTTTGCCTATCGCCAATCAGTATACATTTTTTAAACTCTTTAAAACGACACTAATTTACTTTTTATTTAATGAACAAGTGTCACACTAAACATTGTCATTTGATCAATATCAGCATAACATACTCATCGATCATGATCAATCACGATCGAAGAAAAATTTGAACAAAATTTTCTATAGAAAATACTGTTAGACATACAATTTTCTACTGAAAATACGGTTATACACAAACACTGTTAAATTTCAGCAGCTCATAACAGCTCATAACCGTTTTGCTACCAACCAAATACAGAACATTACCTTATCGCCATGGATATTTGGCTTTAGTGTCGATTGGGATGGTTGGCCGACCTTAACATACGATCACTTATGCTTCGTGTTATCGTAATTGATCCATTTTTCATCGCTAGTAATGATTCGGTACAATTTTCTTTTAGAACGTTCATGCAGCATTTCAGACATAAACAATATGCTTTGAAGGTCTCTCGGTTTCAATTCGTATGGTATCCATTTTCCCTGCTTTTGGATGAATCCTGTTACTTGAAAACGTTTTGAAATCGCTGCTTGAGTAATTCCCAATGATTTTGCAAGCTCTTGTTGAGTTTGACAACAATCTCCATGGAGTATTGCCTCCAATTCTTGGTCTTTAAACTTTTTGGATGGCCTGGGCGATCTTTGTCTTCCGTGTTAAAATCACCACTTCTGAGCCGAACAAACCATATCACGAATGTTTGAAACCGATGGAACACATTCACCATAAGCTCTAGTCCTATTGTATTCTATATACGCTAAATTGATTTCCTCTTAGCCCATTAGATACAGAACTAATTCGGTAATCATTATAATATCTAGCTTCTAAAGAGTATCACCAGAACTTCTGGTTATTCTACTCAGTAAAACTGTGAAGCATTTTATTGTAATAAACTGTTACGTTTTTACCTTTTAAAAACGGTAAATTTTAAGTCATACACCCAAAAGAGACTATGGATTAATTTAGGTCAGTCAGCTTCCCTACATGATCGTACATGTTACAAAAGGACATGTTGGTAACGTCATAACTGCATCATTGCAAACAGTAAGTGTATTATTGTACGTTGAGTACTTTGGTAGTGCTTTAAGACTGTAATCTATATTTGCTCAATTGATTTCCTCTTAGCCCATTAGTTACAGATCTAATTTGGTAATCATTGTAATGTCTAGATTCACTAGTTCAGAGAGAATCAGCAGAACTTCTGATTATTCTACTCAGTAAAACTACAAAGTTTTTTATTGTAATAGAATTCTACGTTTTTACCTTTTAAAAACGGTGGTTTATTTTCTTTAAATAAACCTCATTCTTTTGATTGCAAATAAAAACAGTTTAATAGTTTAAAATTGTAACAACTCTTTACTTAATTTAATTTACACAACGATTTAAATAGTGACTGTCTTTTTATGCACACATTTATATTATATTTAAACAAACTGACTGCAATTTTCTGTTACTATACAGTAGTTTCATGAATTATCTATCTAACGGACAAAACTAGAATGTTCTATTTCTAGAGCTTTTAGCAGCTATGTTAATGTTATCAGCTTTAACAGTTAATGCTGCCATATCCTCAAACAATGTTAATAACAGCAGTGTTATCAACATTGTTGATAAGTAGACGTTTCGAGCACTGGAAATGTTTATAAACATAATAAATGTTGCAAGCAGTCGTTACAGACCGTTAAATTCATTCAAATTGTTAATGCAACTTCGTAACAACACATACAATATAAGACAGTTGAATTTAAACATTTTACTTAACTTCATTCAAAATATTTTCCCTCTAGTTTAAATTTTTAGATTTATTTTTTGTACCTTTTATAGATCAATGTTTAAGGAGTTCAGATCTGCTTTTTCAGTTAAAAAAAACATTATTACTGTATAATTTGTTGCCATTTTTTTTTTAAAATCCCCTCTTTTTCTAAATAAATTCGAATTTCATTAAAAAAAACTTAGACTTTTAAAAAAAAATTGGTACAAAACGAACGATTATTACGTGTTTATTAAATTTTTTCATAAGGAATTAGTGATACAAAATTTAAAGATTTCATGTCTTTAAGTAACATATTGTGAAGCATTTTTCAACCAAAAATTGTTTAATATTTTGTTGATAAACACTTCCTAAATTGGATTTTTCTTACCAAATACAATACACTCATAAACTTTTATATTTTTACGCTTAATAATTTTAATTGTAAATCATCTTGAGCTTGAAGCATAGGAACATTATGTTCATATTGTATCATACAAAAGTTAATCACAGTGTGACAAAAAATAATTCATACAAAAGCCAAATTAATTAATTCAAGCGACAAACAAAACTCCTAAAATTTTGTAAAAAAATTGTCTTAGAAAAGTTCAAATATTTTCTATATAAATTTTACTTAAAAAAATATTTATTTATCAACCACTTTTTTAAGATCATCCCATTTATTGTTTGATATATCCTCTATCACTCTATGCTCACTAAAATCTAACGGTATGTACCTACTAACTAACATCCCTCCTCATTTTATAAAAAAAAAAATAAAAATTAAATCTAAATGTCATTATTAGTCTCAAAGGTATTATATACAATAAAAACTCATTTATTTCCATATTATAATATAATTTTATTTGCATTATTTTATTTTCCATTTGTATTTTATATTCTGTGGTACTAAACCGTAACTAAACTCATATAAATTAATAAATATTTGAGTATTTCTTGCAAATGCCAACAAATTTTGCTGAATGGCTATGGTTTTATTTTTCTAGTTCTAACTAAAATACAAACATAAATTCCTAGGAAAATAAAGCACTTGTTTCATGAATCTGTTTGTTTGTTTTATTACAGGTGCAGCATTTAACACTAACGCCAATTTACAAGAAGAACGTGCAGCAACAACGTTACCTACACCCACAACAGCGGCAGTACCTGCAGCAGCAGCGGTATCATCAACAACAGCAAATACAACTGTGACACCACCTCTTAAAACACAAACAATAACAGCAAATACAACACCACCGAAGATCTCAACAATAATAACAACAACAAATACAATTACAACTACAACAACAACATCAACAGCGGCAACAACATTTAAAAACAAACAAAACAGCAATATCGTCAATAATAGTGGCAATAAATTGGTTAAAATAAAAACTGAAACGACAGCAACAGAACAAGAACCAACAACATCAATTGCCACCAAGACATTAAACAACCGAACTACAACATCATCTGCTGGCTCAATACAAACAAAAACAACAATAGCTATAGCTACAACCACTACAACAACAGCAGCAACATCATTAGCATCGTCGTCTTCAACATTAAGTAGTACAACAACAAATCGACCAACAACCAATACCAATCAACAGCAGATTCAACATCACAAGACACGGCCAACAAACGCTACAACAAGCATGTTACTATTGCAACCAAATGTAAGAAGTTACTTTTTAAATTTTGTTTTATTATTATTATTTTAATTTAATATTATTTAGTTTTGATTTTAATAACTGATTTAATGGATTAATTAAATTAAAGCTAGTGACTAAAAAGTAAAGATATTTTGGGCAAGAAAAACTTTAAGCGGTTACTGACTGAGTTAGAAGTCAACATGACAAGGCTAGCATATAGTCAGTAGCAATAATGAAGTGCTAAAAGACTTCCCTAAGTTGTCATATAATGAAATTGTTTTGAACGTGAGAACTTTCTAATATAAAGCACAATACAGCAACCACAAGCAAAGTGCTAAAATTTCCAGAGGACTTTTCAACACAAAACTTATTACTTGAACATACATTAATCATTTACTAGTCGACTAGCTATTAGACTCGCCATAGTATGTATGGATTTCGAAATGTCCAAAAAATACACAATACTGTTGGCAGCAGTTAGAACTCTTCAAATTATACCAGGAATTAAACCATTACAGTTCTAAAACTATTTTTAAAATAATGTTTGTTCTAAAAAAACGATGGATTTTAATTTTAATTGGTATGAATACTTGTTTAAAGCCATAATCTTTAGATCTTCTATATTGTGACTTTCCTTTTAAAATCATCAATATTTTGATCGTACTGTTGAGTAGCATCCAACCTTAATATTTATCTCGTAATAACCCAGCAATTAAGCAATTAGTAAATGATCCCTTATAGACGGAAATTGTTAATAATAGCTAATCACTTGGCTGACTCCAATTTATATATTTTGGTTCATTTGACGTGGTATTTGTAATGCAGATAGAAGTAAATTGGTTACTTTATACATCCCATGTAATCTAGCATAAAGTTTGTCACTTACATAAGTGTCTCTATGTAATCTATAGTGTAGGGAATTTAAACTTTAATTGTGTAGTGCATTTGGGTCTAAGTTATCCAAAATCACTAGTTTACGACAGTCTAGTAGAACTGCTTGGAAATTACTGTCAGGAGCGGAACTGTTTATGTGTTACAAAATCTCTTATTAATCGAATTTGCAATGAAAACAAATATGAATGTTTTTCGATACATTTAATAAATTTTTGATACTTAAAAAAACTAAACTTTTTTGAAGAAAAACGTTTTGAAATGATAATTTTCAATTACTGATAGAGAAATAAAGAACTTAATGTCAGTTTCTCGATGTCGAAAGAAGTTAGTCGATAACATTTACTGCAATTTCTATAACAAATTCGACAAACAATTTTTTGTCGAAACAATGTATTGCCCATTAACGACAAAAAATTATATTTTTATTAAAAATTGGCATAATATGCATATAAATATGCATTTTGAAGTAAAATATAACAAAATATGCATTATCAATAAAATATGCAAAAATATGCACTAACAAATCGATGCCATTTTGCAGCAAAATGTGCGATTCGGATAGATAATTATTCTACATTGTATTTGGACGTTCGAGAAAAAACATGCATTTGCATATAAATCCGCCCCCTACTAATAACTTTTCAGATCAATTTTCATATTACTCCACAGTGAGGCAGAATGAAAATGTTTTGGCTGATCTGATTGAAATGAAATTTCTCATAGAAATATCAATGCTATGTGACTCCACAGACCCTCAGAAATGACGCTGTGCTGACTTACAGTAGGGCACCAAAATCAAAGATTTTAATATGTGTTAAAGCCCTAGGCCTAAACATGCTTGTGTGTGCTATTTATCTCTTATTGATAATTTAATTAATTTCACCATAATGCACACAAGTTTTCATAAAACAAGTAAGAGAGCTATATTCGGCTGTGCCGAATCTTATATACCATTCACCAAATTATACTTCAAAATAAAATTTTTTAATATTTTTAGGTAAACAAAATTTTTTTTTCCAAAGTTGTTTTTTCATATTTTTGGAAACATTTTTTAAATTTAAAAAATTTTTCAATTTTTTTTTTTTAATTTAAAATTTTTTTTTTGTTTTTTCAATTTTCAATTTTTTTAACTTTTAGCGAAAAAAAGTTTTGGTGAAAAAAAATTCGGGTTAAAAAATATTTTTTCCGATTTTGACCCATTACTTATATACGTCATTGCAAAGGTCTTTGAAATAACAATCATTGGATATCCATATTGTCTATATTAATGACTTAGTAATCCAGATATATGTGAAAAATCGAGGTTGTCCTGGTTTTTTCCTTATATCTCAGCCATTTGTGAACCGATTTTAAATAGCAACCGAGCCGGAAGAATTCCGGAGATATTGATGTATTGGGGCTTCCGAAAGTTGATTTCAACAGACAGACAGATAGACGTACATGACTTAATCGACTCCGCTATCTATAAGGATCCAGAATATATATACTTTATAGGGCCGGAAATGAAAAATGTAGAAATTACAAACGGAATGACAAACTTATATATAACCATCTTACGAAGGTGAAGGGTATAAAAATCATATGCAAAACTCTTCAAAGCAATTGCTTCAAAAATTTCGAATTTTGTATCAACAAAGCGTCACATGCGGGAAGTTTTGCTTTACTTCTTTAATTTGAAAAAAAAGTGCTGCTGAAGCACACCGATTGCTCATCAAAGCATATTGTGAATGTGTTCCATCGGTTTCAGCGTGTGAGAGATGGTTTGTGCGGTTCAGAAGTGATGATTTTGACATGCAAAATCAAGATCGCCCATGTCAACCATAAAAAAAGACCAAGAATTGTAGACATTACTTCATGAAGATTGTTCTAAAACTCAACAAGAGCTTGCAAAATTATGGAAGCTAAAAGGATTCATTTTGTGGGTGCAAAAGGTCCCTATCTGTTATGAGCTGCTGAAATCTGGCAAACCAACACAGGGAACATGTACCACACACTTCTGATTCATTTAAAGCAAGCATTTGCCGAAAAACGCCGATAATATGCGGCCAGAAATGAAACAGTAATATTCCATAATGACAACGATCGGCCACATGTTGCAATTCCTATTAAAAACTATTTAGAATGAATGTGGCTGGCTAGTTTTGGCTCATCCGCTTTATAGTCCAGGGGGGGTTACTCTCCATTGAGATGCGAAAGCAATTTCGATGCGAAAGGTAAATGCGATAAGAATACAATTTGGTACTATGTATGGTCTACGCAAACGCTTTCGCATAAAGAAGCAACACTGGCAAAACAAAATAAACAATAGCGAAGAATGACAAAATGAAAGGTCAAAACTTGTAAATAAAAAAATTTTAAACTAATTTTTTGTGCGATGAGAAAACGCAATAAAGGGTACCAATTGTAACATATTTCTTTCGCATCGCAATATAGAGTAACCCCCCAGACCATGCCCCGTCCGACTACTATTTGTTTTGATCGAAGCAGAAAGCTCTCTTTGGGATAATCTTCACGAATCCATATGTTCCAGAAAGATGAGAAAATGTCATTGCTAATATGGCAAATACTTTAAATAAATTTATATTTTAAAAATGTTTCTGCTTAGTAGCTTCCAATGATTTTACACAACAATCTTCATCGAGATATGCCTCCAATTCTTGGTCTTCAAACTTATTTGGCTGGCCTGGGCGATCTTTGTCTTCCGTGTCAAAATCACCACTTAATCATTAATTTCGCAAGAGCAGTACTCTGTTTTTATCACAGATGATGAACGGATACGTCACGGTGTTAAAATGTATAAAAGTGGCATCACACATTTAACCCCAACGTAAGAAAGGAATAGCAAATATGTATGAAAAATATATCGCTATCCTTTTTCTTTGATAGGGTTAAATGAAGAAAAGCTGATACACCACTTTTGTAAACGTCAGTTTTGACGAATCTGGGTTCTTATTGTGAAAAACATGTGAAATAATCTGCCAACCTTATATTTCAACTACGAAATAACATAAGCAGCACTTCTTTCGCACGAAATTAAAATCAAAAGTGTCAAATTTCTAGCATGAAAAAAACATAATTTTTCGCTAATATGAACACAGTACTAGGCTTAAGTGAGAGTAAATGTACCCTTCAAAATGACATATTAATTGTTAAAAACTGTAGATCTGGAATTTTTAACCATTTCCGTCCCCGCCTACACAAATATGTAGGCAAATTTAAAGTATTTTGTAGAGACATTTATAAATTTTATACGGTTTTTTCTTACTGTTTTAAATGTCTCAATATTACGTCTTATTTCTTTTTCATCTTGTAATATGTTTTTGTGCGATTTACTTTAGTATTTTGTGTACAAATAAAAAATGTGATCGAAAAGTTCATTGAAATCCGCAAATTTTGAAATTGCTTGGTACGGAAAGGGTTAAGTAATACACCCAATATATATTAATGTTTTGTTTATAAAATGATCTTTACGATTACACGAAAATAAATTTCCAACTAATATTTTTTACGAGTTCAAAAATAGGATACTTATTATTACAGAAATTTTAATGTCATAGATTTTTTAGTGATCACAACACCATATACAAATCTTAACCTCTGGACAAAATAAATGTATTCTTACAGAGATTATTCCTTTTACCAGCCTCGCACCTAATGTGGTCCCAATGTTTCATTGAGGAATTCCTAATTTGGAATTTTAGAACAAATAGGTTAAATCCGAAATTTCGACATATAATAGGATAGACCTTTTAAATACCTTCCAATGCAAACATAATAGCGAAGTCTAAAATTAAAATTATGACTACTTCCTTGAAGAAAATATTCAATCGTATGCAAATTTGTTCTTCAAATTGAAAGTGAATATCTGAAGAACTGTTACAGAGTTTCCAAGATGACAAGACGACGAAGTTACAAAACGAAGTCTAAATCGGAATTGTAACTATTTTATTGGAGATTTTCTTTTCTTATAAACATTTCAGAAATATTTGAAGTACTGTTAAAGTTAAAAATGAAAGGTTTCAAAACGTAGAAGTTGCTAGATTTTTTTTATTAAAAAAATGGCAAAATATAAAAACGAAACCACAGAAATCTCAAAATATTAAAAAAAAATACAAAATATCTACTATTTGAAAAGGTTTCACAGTATGCTTTTTATACAATCTGCAATATTAACTATTTATATGTTTTTAGCACATGGGAATATTTTAAACAGTTTTTTTAATTATCACACCTTAAATTGGATACTATAGATAATATCCATAGCCATATAAACATACAAATATATGCAAACATATATTCAAATCTATTTATCTAAACAACTGATTTATAGAGCTACAAACTTTATAAAATCCCTCCTCTAATTTGCACAACAATATTTCACTAATTACACTATCATTAACAACAACTCAAAGTACTTTTAAATATTTACGCAAAATATATTGTGCCTGGCAAAAACCAAAAAAAACACTCAATTGAAAGTCAACCGCAACCAATCAACAAATTATCACCAGCAACACCTTTTATAACCAAGCCAAAGGGTCTTCTTTTCATAACACAAACACACACAAACAATACAATTCTTAAAGAGGGTTGAAAATTGTACTAGGTACAAGGAACAACAACAACAAAAATACCAAAACATTAACTGGTAATAACCATATAAAAAATTCATTATTTGTAACTTGAAATTGGCAAGCAAACAAGACGGAAACAATAACTGCCAATCACAAACAATGTTGTGCGTCCGTCTGCTGCATTTTCTAATGTTACGACAATGCGCATGTCTAGCACTAGCAAAACGAAACATTAACTTCTTAGCTTTAATGTTTCATAATTCTATATTGTATTTTGATTTTTTTATAGTTACTAGCTTAGACAAAAAACTGATTTAGTCATTTTTAAACCGTCTCCCGTTACAGAACACTTTCGGTACTCTTTCTCCGTTTGATAATTTTTCCACACAATCGAACTCTCAACAAAACCAAACTCAAGCGTCACAACATCATCACCACCACCATCATCATCACCAGCACCACAATTCTTTACAAACTCAAAGTGGTGGACACCATCATCATCACCATAACGTGACGTCGTCGCATAGCGGTAATCATCATATATTGTCGGTGGCTTCGGAGGATCATTTGATTGGCAACTTGACGGATACCACGACATCGGAGCATTCGGAATTAATTGATCATACATTTAATCAATTGTCAGATTTATTTTTTCCTGCCGATTCAAATCAATCTTTACTCTCTCCCTCAATTGATCAAAATCCTTCAAGGGATACGGATTCTGCGGCGCATCATCACCACCATCATCATCATCACAGCCAGCTGCAAGATCTACACTCATCCTGTGAGACTTTGGTGGGTTCCAGTGAGGATATTACCAGCTCTATAGAGAACTTGACAAAACTAACCTGCCTGCGTGAAAAGAGACTTTCCTCAATACCCGAACAACATACAGCTACTACACCCAACTCCGAACAAGATCATTCTTCGTTGTGTTTCGATCGTTCCACACCTCAAGAAATTGGTCTACTCAGTTTAAGGTCTAGCAGTGATCCGGCCATAGCTTTACATACTCTGCAGGAAAGACAAGCTTTACAGCAGCAACAACAACAATCGGGCCACCATATTGGCCATTCACGTTCGGGCGGAGATCCTCTTTTATCGCCTTTGGGCGGACCACTCTCACTACCCAGTTTTCAAGAAACCTATTCTCTCAAATACGGTACATCCTCTTCAACTTCAGATTCTCTAACTACAGAACTAACCATTAAAATGGATGAAGATTGTTATCCTTTGTCCACATCCACAGAGGCTATAGGTGGACCTGCATTGAATCAACACACCACCTCCAACAATAGCAACACTAACACATCACTCAGCTCTCAACATCAGGCGACGCATACACATCATCATCACCAGCATCCTCATTTGCATTCGCAGTTGCAGAATCAACACAATTTGCCCGGCAGTCATCAGCAGCTCCACAACCAGCCCCCACCCCAGCAACAGACAACAAATAATTTTAGTTATCATGGCCATTTTAATGCCACAACGACGCCAGCCTCATCAAGTTCTTCGGCTTCCTCGTATGAATTCAATAACGGCTCCAGTTCGGGCAATGAAAATGTCCAGAATTTCAATGCTGCGGCGGCGGCTGCGAGTGAAAGTTTCTATCAGCAGTATCAATTGTCGCAACCAAATGTAAGTTTTAAAATTTTATAAAATTTAAAAAAATCCAACAACAATCTGTTTAATCCTCACAACGACAATCCAAGTCGACAACATTTTTATTTTAATGAATTTCAATTCATATATTTTCAGAACTATCAATCTTCACCAGCTGAACGATATAGCTTACCCACATTTCCTACCATGTCCGAATTGGAAGCAGCTTCGGCTGCTGCTTCCACAGCTGCTTTAGCTCCTCTGCGTAGAGCTTCGTTGCCCGTCAATCGTTCTGAATCACCCATCACTCATAGTCCGAAACTTCCTAAGCTGATTATAGGCAGTAGTTCATCACTACACCTCAAGCATCACACACATTCGCAACTGTCGAGTGCACCAAGTTCAGCGTCCAATTCGCCCAGTGTGCGACAGCAAACATCGACGCCCATACTACATCACATTACACAAACCACTGATTTGCTCAATGGCCGAGTCATACCAACACCACCCTCGCAATTGTGTGCGGTGTGTGGAGATACGGCTGCTTGCCAACACTATGGCGTACGAACGTGTGAAGGCTGTAAGGGATTTTTCAAACGTACCGTCCAAAAGGGTTCCAAATACGTGTGCTTGGCAGATAAAAACTGTCCCGTCGACAAGAGACGACGAAATCGTTGTCAATTCTGTCGTTTTCAAAAGTGTCTAGCCGTCGGCATGGTCAAGGAGGTGGTACGCACCGATTCTCTAAAAGGTCGCCGCGGTCGTTTGCCTTCCAAACCCAAGTCTCCACAAGAATCACCACCTTCGCCACCCGTCTCTCTAATTACCGCTTTGGTGCGATCACATGTCGACACCACACCCGATCCATCATGTCTCGACTACTCACAGTATCGTGAGCCTAACCAAGAAGTCTCTCCCGTGGTAATGAGTGAAGCGGAAAAGGTTCAACAATTCTATAATCTTCTTACCACCTCGGTCGATGTCATTAAGCAATTTGCCGAGAAAATACCGGGCTATTCTGATCTTACGGCCGAAGATCAAGAGTTACTTTTACAATCTGCCTCTTTGGAATTATTCGTGTTGCGTTTGTCGTATCGTGCTCGGATCGATGACACCAAAATGACTTTCTGCAATGGCATCGTACTGCATCGGACTCAGTGTCAACGTTCGTTTGGCGATTGGTTGAATGGTATTTTGGAGTTTAGCAAGAGTTTACACAATCTGGAGATCGATATATCGGCATTTGCGTGTCTATGTGCATTGACACTTGTTACAGGTTGGTATGGCATTTAATTTTAGGACTGTTATACATGACAGTTTCTATAGAAAATACTGTTATACATAAAACTGTTATACACAAAATTTTCTATAGAAAAAACTGTTATACACAAAATTTTCTATAGAAAAAACTGTTATACACAAAATTTTCTATAGAAAAAACTGTTATACACAAAATTTTCTATAGAAAAAACTGTTATACACAACATTTTCTATAGAAAAAACTGTTATACACAAAATGTTTCAAACAAAAAACTGTTATACACTAAATTTTCTATAGAAAAAACTGTTATACACAAAATTTTCTATAGAAAAAACTGTTATACACAAAATTTTCTATAGAAAAAACTGTTATACACAACATTTTCTATAGAAAAAACTGTTATACACAAAATTTTCCAAAGAAAAAACTGTTATACACTAAATTTTCTATAGAAAAAACTGTTATACACAATATTTTCTGTAAAAAAATCAATAGAAAATTTTCTATAGAAAAACTGTTATACACCAAATTTTCTGTAAAAAAAACTGTTATACACAAAATTTTCTGTAAAAAAAACTTGTAATACACAAACTTTTCTATAGAAAAACTTGTTATATACAAAGTTTCCTATTTTGTTATCCATAATAATACATCCCAATCTTCTTATTAATCTTTTCTTTCAGAACGTCATGGCCTACGAGAACCGAAAAAGGTCGAACAACTACAAATGAAAATTATTGGTAGTTTGAGAGATCATGTAACCTACAATGCCGAAGCACAAAAGAAACCACACTATTTCAGTCGCCTACTAGGTAAACTACCCGAACTAAGATCGTTAAGTGTACAAGGCCTGCAGAGAATATTCTATTTAAAATTAGAGGATCTAGTGCCGGCGCCCGCCTTAATCGAAAATATGTTTGTGGCCAGTTTGCCGTTTTAAATAGTAATCATCCCTTCCTCTAAATAAACACACAAAAAATTAAATATAAGAAAGATAAGCATAGTTAAGGAAAAAAAGGAAAAACTACATAATAACTATAAAATTAATTTAAGTGTAAATAGTAAATTTAAATAAAATTTTTATTTAGCAACTAATATATTTTATTTATACATATTTTTAAATATAAGTAACTATTTATAATTTATACTTATTTTTTTTTTAAAAAATTAAGTTCTATAAATCCTTTTAACTATCAATTGAAAATTTTGTTTCCTTTCTTTAAAGTTTTTAAAGCAAAAATTCCTTACGTGACTTACGTTCTTTTTTTTATTTAAAGCAATTTATTATTTATTTGAAACTATAGACATTAATTGAAAAATTAGCAATAGTTTAAGTTGTCAAAATCTATTTTCAATTGATTTCAACAGAAGGAAACCGAAAAACAACCCCTCTCAAACCACAAACACAAATAAAACACAAACAAATATAAAAAAGGATAAGACAATAAACACAATAAGGCGTTTGGATTTGCTGCGCTAAATCAACTACAACTACTTGAAAAAAATACCATAATTTCTTAATAATTTAATATATTGTTATTCTGCTGCTTTTCTACTACGCCCTTATTGTGTTTCCCCCTTTTATAAATATAATTTCTCGAACGAACGCACAATATTTTTTTTTTTTTTTTAGATTTATAAAATATTTTTTCTAGTCATTTTTGTTACAATTACCTTATTTTATTTGGTACCTGTAATTAGTATTTGTAAGTTTTTAATATATTTATTAAGAAACTAGTTTAGTAAGTATGAAAATTCATTAATTATTGATAATAATTTGAAATTATTTATCGTCAAAACAAAAAAAACATCTCATTAAATTTAAACAGTTTAACTGTTTTACTAATTTCACAAGATTCTCATTAGTTAATCATGCATAAACATTAATTAATTAATTATAAATCGCACAAACATTTTAGTTTAATTCAGAGTTATGAAATCTTTTAAAGAGAGAGAGAGAGGGGTTCCAAAATGTATGAACACTTTGAAAATTTCAATTATTTGAAACAGTTTTTGGCTTAAGATAATCTCCGATTTTAATAAAGGTTAAAAATTTAAACTCATTAAAGAGTTTAACTATTTTTATGCCATATTTTACATATTTTATGCCCAACTATACGGCTAAAGTTAATCTCCGGTTTTAATAAAGCTTAAAGTTTGAACTATGTGAAAAGTTTAACTATTATCAATCTTAAAAATTTAAATTTTAAACCCAATTACGTATTTTAGTGAAACATGTCCATTGAAATCAACACTATATAGTGTTATATTGGTTTAATTTAACTTAAACCATAAAAAGAAAAAATCTAAATTTAAATTACAAAAAAAATAAAAAAAATTTTATAGTAAAAAGATAATATTTTCGACATTGTTATGATATACTTTGGTATATTGGGATAATACAGAGCTATCGGATTTCATGGCCGAGATGACACTAAAATTACTTTCTATAATGGCAGCGGATAATGTGTAAACGTTTATTTGGCGATTCCTAATTGTTCCAGTTCAATAGCGTTTGGTTTGTTGGAAAAGTTCTAATTTCAATTTAATTTTACCTTGATTTTTACAAAATTAGTCAACGAAAACAAAATGTTCAGAGAAATTTTACATTTTAATATTGATAAAAAAAATGCTTTCAGAAAATATTTTTTTATGTTTTTAAAGAATAATAAAAAAAAAATTATTTTATTATAACAAAAATAATAAATTTCTGTAGCATTTTATCTACAGAAAAATTTACTATTTTTATAAAATCTGATTTCCCAGTTTAAGCAACATTTTTTTAAATTTGATGACAAACATAGAATTTTGTTTAAAAAATCAATATTATAGACCATTGCACATTTATATTGGTTTAAATATATAAAACAATTAATATCAATATTTGTCAAAATTAAGACTTTCGTACAATTAAAAATGTTGACTTTGATTATATTTCATAACTATAACAATTCAAAGTCATTAAAAAAAAAACGATTAACAACTTTTATTTCAATTTTTTTTAAGTTTTTTAAAAAATATAATTTTTCAAAATTTTAATACAATGTATCTAAAATTCTTAAATTTATTAGTGAAATTGTTTTTCAACATTTTTTTTATTAATTTAAAAAAAAAATTTATTTGTGAAAAAAAAATCGGGTTAAAAATCACGATTTTGACCCATTGTAGGTCCGACTTACTATGGCGTTAAATACGTCATTGAAAGAACTTAGAAATATCTTTGAATGAACTTTGAAATTGTCTATATTAAATAGGTAATAAATCGAGGTTGATCTGGTTGTTTCCTTAAATCTCAGCCATTTGTAGGCCGATTTTCTCGATTTTAAATAGCAACCGAACCGGGCCCATAACGGATATATTGATGTATGAATCATGTATGTTGTATATATTATTTGGGGGCTAAGGAAAGTTGATTTCAGCATACAAACGGAAATGGCTATGTATAACGATCCAGAATATATATACTTTGTGGGGTCGTAAATGAAAAATTTAAAAATTACGAATGCTAAAGGGTATAAAAAAGGATATTTCGTTGATTGATTTTATTGATCAATTTATTTTGATAGCAGATTCAAATTAAGCATGATTTAAGATGAGACAAACTGTTGTAGAAATTTCCATTAATATCCTTTTAAATATCAAATTTATATTGCAAAACAGAGATCTCAAACCCCTAGTTAACTTATCGTTAATTTTTTTATTGTTTCAATATTTTTAATGCAAATTTAAAATTTAGTAAATGACTGTACTTACCGGAAACTGGATATTTATAGTTGTACTATAGCATAATATGAGATGAAATTTCTTGAAATGTATGTATGATGGTAATAGTTTCAATGAATATTGAATGTATATTTCCAATTGATGGTTAAAAGATTCCAAAAAAATTTAAATTATCATTATAAAGGTCTTGAATATTCTAAATTTGTCGGTAGAGGTGTGATATTCCGAAATTTACAATAAGAAGTAACACTCGTTGAATTTCCAATAATTTGCTCTTGGAAACTTCAAGTCTCTGAAATTTAACGAAAGTAATGTTTTATGAATAGAAAAATTGCACATATTATTTTTATATTATATTAAAAACAAGTAATTGAAAAATTTAATTTCTTCAAATCACCCGATTTCGTGCATTGAAACAATCAAATGGCATATACAAAAATATGTGAATTCATTTTAAAAACGAAAACGTTACTCGAATACGGTTTACAGAAAATGAACTTAGAAATAAAACCATTTTACGTGAGATTAGATTTATTTCTAGATTAATTAATCTAATAATTAATTGTCATCCGCCCTAAGCTAGCTGATCATGTCCGTTCATTGAAGTTTAAACTTTAGTTGACATTTTTTTGGAAAGCAATTAACATAAGCCATGAATTTACAGATTTTAAACTAACTTAAAGATTTATAACAATAATCAGTTTAACCTTTTGGAAACACCTAAGGTTAACTGTCTTTATTAAAATAGATTAACTTGAGTAAAATATAAACTTTAATTTATGATTTTAAGAGTTAAATATAAAACAGGTAAAGAGTTTAAATAATTTATGGATTTACAGAAGCTTAACCAGCGAAATCCCATTTCGTCTAAATAAGTTTTAAACTCGTAAGTTTACATTTCAATTGAATCGTTTATTTCAAAAACCAGTCAAGCAACAAAAAATCCAAAAATGGATTTATTGGGCGATTACTATTTTGTAAAGGTAAACGCATCGTTTAATGCAAAAAAATAAATTCTGCCCCCTATTATGATAAAGCAAAGCCTAGAAATCCGTGTTTAGCGCATAAAGAAGTCAAGGGACTTTTTATACTATGTAATACTAGGCCCTAATCTATTCTTTTTTCATAACTGTTGTAGGTCTCAATAAATGTGAAAAAAATAAAAGATTTATAAGCTTTAAAACCCTACTTGGTTGGATATAAAGAGTTTTATGGGAATATTTTTCAATGGACTACAACGGAGGCAGAATCCATTGTAGAACGAGTGTATTTCAGAACAAATATGTATAAATTAATATGATTTTAAACTCTTTAAAAAGTTATAATATTTCTTATGAAATTTACAATAGTGATGGCTGTTAGTTTCAGAAACCAGTCAAGTGCAAACTTTATATTATATTTTAAATATAGATAAAAAGGTTTATGTTTATCAAATAGTTACACAAATGGATAACTTTTATAGGAAAAAATATAAATTTTGTAAAAGTAACTTTTATGTTTCTTTGATTTACTCAAAATCAACAATTGGTTGCTTGACTGGTTTTTGAAAAAAACGATTAAATTTGTCTTTATTTTTTTTATAAAGTTCCATCCAACACAAATTCTACATATTTCAGCTATCTCTCTCTCTTTCTTAGCAATTAGTTAAATTAAAACCAGTTAAGGGTTATTTTTACCACATCTAAGCCCTGCTTATCAAGTTGTTAAGCAGAAACAACTTAGAACTGTTAAATTCTCACAATTTTAACCATAGTTAAGTTAATTTTGGTTAAGTCTTAATTTATCATTTAGATAAGTTTTAAAGCCCTTAATTAAAGGTTATTTTTATTAGTTTAAAGTTAGCTTTTAGCAGTTCTCTGTAAAACTAACCCTTAACTTAGCTATAAGTGTTAATATTTTTATAGTTTTCTTTGTTGCATTCTTACTTAAACTAAATCACAAAACAAAAAACTAGTTAATAAGATCTAAAATTTTAAACAAATTTCACGAGAGTTAATGTACCTTAATAACAACACAAAACAAAGAAATGTCTGCAAATGAATTTATATAAAAAAAGGTTTAATTTGCAGATATTTTTATACTATAAATAAATACTTAAAAGTAATAGCAATTACCTTAACATTAACCCTAAACTTAGATATCATGTTTATACTATTTTTTTTATACATCTTACAAAAAATAAACTAATTTTTTTACTTAGAATTCTTAAAAAACCCTGTTAATCTTAATATTTTTACTGTAAAATAAAAATATTTTGTTTTAAAATTGATCCTTTTGTGTGTGTCTTGAAATGAACAAAATTTACTAAAGCTCTTTTAAAGGGTTAATTATTTCTATTTGTATCCAAAACTCGTAAAACAATCGTATAGTTTTTATTTTTCTACAATACTATATATTTGTACGTACGTATTTATGTATACTTATATGTCTCCATTGTGATAGTTATGTCAGTTCATAATTTTATGTTTTGTAGTAGTTCCATATTTTGCATGTACCTTCATATTTGAATAAAAACAATGTTTTTTTACATATTAATAGTAATTAGTTATATTGTATATCATTAGCTTTAAATACCTTTCCTTATAAAATAATAATATGAAAATGGAAAACCTAAATTTATATATTATACAGTAAACTTGCTAATTAATTTATACTTATTTAATGTATTTAAGTGTTTAACTACAGTTATAACTAAATAAATAATTAATTAAATATATATATATGTATAAAATATATTTATATACCTTTAAAACTAAAACATAACATAATTATAAATAAAATAATACTAAGCTATAATATATTCATAAATATATTTATATTTTTTAATATTTCCCCCTCCCCCTTCGCTGTTATTTATTAAGTATTGTAGTTAGGTAACAAATATTTTTTTATTTTTAATTCAAATTAATATAGTTAAAATAAATATTTATAATAAATTAATTTATAATTAATCACACATTAAACTGATTGGCTTTAAAACATTATAGATTTAAACGAAAAAAACATATCATACATATATATTTAATAAGAGGATTTAATGATCGTTCATTTGTGTTGATTCTTGTATGTAACGATTTTTTATTTAGATAGAGCAAATATTTCTTAATTTGTTTTCATAATTTTTTATATTTAAAAATTAAAAAACCTATACAACATTTTTTAAAATTAATTTTGCGTATTAAACTGATTTTTTCTAATAATTTAAAGAGATTTTTAAATATTTGAAACCATTCACTTTCACTCGGAGGCCCATAGGGTCCATTATGATTTCCTTCGAGAATAATTAAAATGAAAAGAGAAGAGACATAGTTGTTTTCGTTACCATTTTGGATGAGGTGGTCCACTTACGCATAAAATCGTACATGTCCTGCGATACCTTTCCTGTGTTCTTTAATTCTTTTTTAAAAGAGCCCAATACCTTTCCACAGGCCGAAGTTCTGGACAGTTGGGTGGATTTGCATGCAGTGGTACAACATTTACATTATAGTTTGAATACCACTCAAGGCTTTATTTTCCATAGTGACATGATGCCAAATCAGGCCAGAAATATGAAGGCACTCTATGCTGTTTTATGAAAGGTAAAAGCCGTTTTTGTAGACACTCCGTAATATAAATTTCTGTGTTTAATGTACCTGATGTCACAAATCATTGGTATATTTGCAAATGTCTTGCCACACAAGAAACTTCTTGAAACTTCCACATCAGCCACATAAAACTCTTGACCCGGAAGTTGTTAAAGAGCTGCCAGTACATAAGTTTCAACATCCATCACACAAAAGGTGTATTTTTTTATAAAATTTGATCTCAATTCTTTCGATCGTTCTTTTGCTTCTAAGTTCTTTTGCGCATTGCGATCTGGAACTTTATACGACTTCAACCCAGCATTAGCTTTGACTCTGAGTACAAAAGAATCAGAGCATTTAACTTTATGAGCTGCTTTTCTGATAGAAGTGTACGGTACTCTTCGAAAGAGTTGTTCCGACTTATTTTACCAATATCTGATAGACCTTTTTACTTCCGGACCCGGTTTCCTTTCAATATTCAAGTTTTCATTATACTGTTTAATGGCTTTTGAAACAGTGTGAAGATGAACCTTCAAATCTTTTGCTATTTTTTTGGAAAGTCCATATTGGATTTTTTTAAAAGTTTTATTTATTTTTTCACGTACTTTTTTTTCGGTGACAAAAATCTAATTCTTTAGCTTCATTCAAAGGCTTTTATTTAAATAGAATTCATTCATTGTTGATTTGAATTAGAAAAAACTTGAATGATTCAATGAGGAATTAATTATATAAAGAATTAATTCAATACGTTTGGAGTACCGAGGAATTAAACAAATTTTATTAAGCCCGTAATCACGCACACAAAAGTTCTCAAACTACCCTCTCTAACTCTAACAGCAATTTGGTGCCTGCTATGTCGTAACTTGGGTCATTTGGCTTGTTCCCCAAGAATTAGTTGGTGACATTTAAGTTCCTCTCAGATATTACCCTGTAATAGTGACAAATCACAGATTTTGCCTTTATTTCCCTCACCTCCAAGCATAGTTCAGAGCCTTTTCTTGCAAATTCTTCCGCGACCTCATTCCCTGTTCGTCACTGTGTCCCGGCACAACCTAACAGCATTTCCCCTCTAGTGAAGGTTTTAAAGAGCACCAAGATTTCAGCCAAGATGATAGCCGAGTATCAGTCTTCACTAGTAGGCCCCTGAGAATATTTACATATTTCATCCGTCCGTGAATAAAACACAACCTTCAAACAGTTTGTCGGATCCAAGCTAAGGTTACCTTTCTGGGGACGATATTGGGATTATCAAAGATTTTTCAAACCTAAATAGAGGTATGAATTTTCATTCAGTTAAAAATCGAAAAATGATGATTTTGCTATTTGATATCAAAATTTATTATTACTAAAACATTGTCAAACTTAATGGTGGGTCACCATCGTATTCTACATAAACATTGGAGATTCCAAAGAGTTAATCCAAATTTGTTATCCCTTTCAAAAAAATAAGATTTGTCCAGGACGTAAAAATTGCTATTTTTATGAGATGATCTTGCGAAAAGCTTTCTCATACCCACTTCCGTGCTTGTACGGCCATAACGTAATTCAGTAAACCACTTTTTTACCATAGAAATTGATGGTGCAGAGTACCCATAGTATCAAGCATAGCCTTTATATGAATGATGTTTTTTTTTTCGTAAAAAATAATAAAGCAGACGAAATTCACTTTTTCCAGTTTCTCCTCAAGTCAAGAGATAGTCTGCTATTAATAACTGTCAAACACAAACTAAATGACGCAGCAGATTCAAACTTTGACAGGAATCAACTGACAGATGCCAGTTGACCGGAGCAATGTTGCCCTTTCAGTTAAGAGCCGTGCAATTAAAAAAGTCGCGGACTTATTAACTTCGAAACTTTAGTATTTCAGACAGATCCTTAAATCTTGAATTTATTTTTTTATTTACTCAAAGCTCAGCCATTTATGGACCGATTTATTGATGTATCAGACATGCGGACAGACGGACTTTATAAAATCCACTCATCTAGCTAGCAAAGGAGGTTTTGGCTCAAATTATAAAGATAATGACAAATTTATTTATACATCATTATTTACAAATTTATTCATACGTTGAAGGATATAAAAAATGTCTGAAATTTATAAAAATCTCTTTAAAATACATATTTTTTTCATTTATTTCAGCCAAAAAAAAAAATAAAGAAAAAATCATTTAAAACTTTAAATAAAATATGTAATGAAATAAAAAAAATTAACTACAAATGTACCTTAAAAACAGTTAAACTGAAATGTAACATTGGGAACCTGAATTTTCGAAAGGAATATGAATTTAAAGAAATAAAATATTAATAAAAAATAAATAAAAACGGGAAAAAACTAAAAACCATAGTTAAGAATAAACATACACTCAAAGAAAAAAACTAAAATAAATGAAATAAAATTAAGACAAATGAATGAATAAAAAAATAAAATATTTTTTACATGTATTTTCATATTTCATAATATTTGTTTTTCAAAAATTTCAATTACATATTTCTTGATACTTTAGCTAGGAAATATAATAAAAATAAAACTGTTTAAATATAAATAATATACAAAAACTAAAAATATATTTTGTTACCTAAAAACTCCTTCTTCAATTAAAAGTAAAAAAAGCATAATGAAAAAAAAATTCATTAAACAATAAATTAAAACTCAAACAAAAGAGAAAAATAAATAAATTATTAAACGAAAATATATATTTACTACAAAATACATACATACAATACAAAATAAGTCTCAGTTTTGTTAAAAATTGCACTTAATTTATGTGTTTAAAAAAAATTGAAATAAAATTAACCTAAAAAAGTTTTCACTTAAATTAAAAAAAAATAAAATATCTCTTTGTTTAGTTTTTTACTTAAATATTCTTTGTTTGTTTTAGTGCTAATTAAAACATTTAAAAGAAATGTTAAATTAAACAATGCATAAAAATGAATTTATTTTATTTATTTAAATTTTACCCTAATTTTTATAAAACAAACAAGAAACTCCATAAAGAAGCTACTAACTAAACCTTCACTTTATATCCGCAGTTATATTTAATTATTTACCATGTTATTGTTATATTTAACTAAAAATCGACTATGTAAAGTTTATTTTCTATAAAAAAACCTTAAAATCTTTAAGTAAAAATGAAATTTGTTTGCTCAGTTCGAATTGATTTTCGAAATTTTGTTAAGTTTTGTTTTCGTTTTTTTTTATTTTTATAATATCTACTTACGTTATGTTTAATTAATAGTTAATATTAGTTATTATTAAGTTTTTTGTTACTATTATTGCATTATATTATTACACATACAGAAATGTATGAATAAATAAACAAAAAAAAAGAATAAAAATTTACTTTTTCCTTGATGTAAAAATAACATTTCAAGTGTTTTATTTCGGAATATCAACATGATCAAGGGGAACTGCTTTCGTTGATCTTTTATAAATAAAACTTAAGATATTTGGGAGCAATCGTGGTTGTTTGATAAAGAAAAATTAAGACACTGACCACAAAAACATGCATAAGCAATTATAAAAACAATTTTAGACAGAAGACATTCAGGAGCGATCGTAGATCTTTTATAAAGAAAATTTAAAACATCAATCACGAAGACATTCAGGAACAATCGTGGATGTTTTATAAAGGAATTTGAAGACATTAACTTTGATCACATTCAGTAGCAATTGTGGATGTTTTATAAAGAAAATTGAAGACATTAACCTCGAAGATAATCAGATACAATCGTGGATATTATATAATAACCCCCATATGCATAAACAGTTTATAAATTTATCAAGGGTTTATCAAACAAAATTTCCATACAAAATTTGTTTTATATGAGTGATTTTAGATTTTTCATATAAAAATAGATATTTGGTGGGAAATATGAGTGATCACAGAATATTGTCCTTTTTCCCCTTGGACGTCTTATTACCGATCTATGAGTGATTTTAGATTTTTCATATAAAAATCGATATTTGGTGGGAAATATGAGTGATCACAGAATATTGTCCTTTTTCCTCTAGGACGTCTTATTAACGATCTACGAGTGATTTTAGATTTTTCATATAAAAATCGATATTTGGTGGGAAATATGAGTGATCACAGATTATTGTCTTTTTGCCTTTAGGACCTTTCATTAACTATCTATGAGTGATTTTATATTTTTCATATAAAAATCTATATTTGGTTGGGAAAAATGAGTGATCACAGATTATTGCCCTTTTTCCTCTAGGACGTCTTATTACCGATCTATGAGTGATTTTAGATTTTTCATATAAAAATCGATATTTGGTGGGAAATATGAAATAATAACGATCTATGAGTGATTTTAGATTTTTCATATAAAAATCGATATTTGGTGGGAAATATGAGTGATCACAGAATATTGTCCTTTTTCCTCTAGGACGTCTTATTAACGATCTACGAGTGATTTTAGATTTTTCATATAAAAATCGATATTTGGTGGGAAATATAAGTGATCACAGATTATTGTCTTTTTGCCTTTAGGACCTTTCATTAACTATCTATGAGTGATTTTATATTTTTCATATAAAAATCGATATTTGGTGGGAAATATATATGAGTGATCACAGATTATTGCCCTTTTTCCTCTAGGACGTCTTATTACCGATCTATGAGTGATTTTATATTTTTCATATAAAAATCGATATTTGGTGGGAAATATAAGTGATCACAGATTATTGTCTTTTTGCCTTTAGGACCTTTCATTAACTATCTATGAGTGATTTTATATTTTTTATATAAAAATCGATATTTGGTGGGAAATATGAGTGATCACAGATTATTGCCCTTTTTCCTCTAGGACGTCTTATTACCGATCTATGAGTGATTTTATATTTTTCATATAAAAATCGATATTTGGTGGGAAATATGAGTGATCACAGATTATTGCCCTTTTTCCTCTAGGACGTCTTATTACCGATCTATGAGTGATTTTATATTTTTCATATAAAAATCGATATTTGGTGGGAAATATATATGAGTGATCACAAATTATTGCCCTTTTTCCTCTAGGACGTCTTATTACCGATCTATGAGTGATTTTATATTTTTCATATAAAAACATTAACCGATTAATTCTAACCCCGATTAATTATTTTCTAATTAACCTATTAAACCAGAAACCCGAGTAATTGAATACCCTAAATATCTACATAGTAAAATAACAACAAATTGAGGTAGTAGCATCTTTTTGCTTATATATCAGCTATTAATGGTTCGATTTTCTCGATTTTAAATAGCAACCTAAGTTGGACAATATTGGTCCTTTTCCAAAATGGTATTACAGATGTCAACTGACAGCTATCATTTTCTGTTGACAAATTTGCAACCAGAAATTTGTGATTGCCCTCTGACAATCCAACTGAAGTTCTGTTGACATCCCTAATCGTCCCATTATATAGCCTTGCGACTCACGTTGAAATGTATAAAAAAATGGTGAAATTATCTTTAACAATAATAGTTATTAGTATGTAATAATGTTATTAGAGGGATATACCTTTATTTTCAATTTCGCAACCGATAGAAAAAAAGTTTTTTTTGTTTGTTTTTTTTTTGTAATTTTATTGATTTAAATATAAGTATATTGCGACTCATATATAATTCGTAGATTTATTTTTTTTTTCAACGAACAAAGTCGAGATATTTATAATAATTATTTTTATTATTCATTTTAAAATTACAATTAATAATATGAATGATTGAATATATACCGAAAGAAAGAAATAAAGAAATAACTAAAGGCGGTGTATATAAATGAAGAAAAAAAGATGAGAATGAAATGTTAATATACACACACCAATAATCATTTTACGATTTTAAGAATTTTTTTCATTAAATTAATTTGTTTGTTCTTTTTAATTTGTTTTTAATATAAATATATATTTTTGAGTATATATATAAAAATTACATTAAAACGTTATAATATTTATAAGAATTTAAGAGAAAATTGAATTGAAAAGAACTTTTAACAAAACGTTTGGGGAAAAAATAATATAAAAAAAATTGGAAAAAGAAAATCTAAACAAATTAAAAGAAAACTTACCCCCATTTTCACAATGTTTAGTTATTGTTTAACCTATAGTTATACTGACAGTACAACTTGAAGTAAAGAAATAACTAGACATGGTGAAAATAGTGCTTAGAAAGATTTAAATTATAAAAAAAACGTTTTGTAAAATAGTTACTTTTCTATATTATTAAAGTGATTAGTTTCGAAAACAAAATATCGTAAGTTATTTGATATTTACTCATTTTTTTTTTAAATAAAAAGAAGAAATAAATAATTTTCTTTTATGATTTACATGGTGAAACATTTTTTAAATGTTAATCTCGTAAACATATTAAAGTTATTATAAAAGGAAAGCATTTAACAATTGCTTACACAAAAAAAAAATGATGAATATAAAACAAATAATAAAAAAAACATAAGTTGTCGAGAGCATGAAAAATTAAAAGAATTGTTTTTTAAGAAAAAAGAAATAAATGTATTAACAATTTAGCTAAATGAGTTAAAGCAATTACGTAAGAGAAAAATTTACTTTATTTGAAGTGTTTGTTATTGAAGAAGCTCAAACTTTCTTTTATCAAAAAAAAAAACTGAAATGAGAGAAAAAAATTCAAATTATTAAAAAAGTTGTAAAGCTTACCTTTTTATAATCGAGAAGAACAGAAAAATTAAGATTGATTTCATTTTCTCCAACCACATTTAAATCTGTAGTAGTAAACGACCAAGAGATTAAGTTGTCCTCCCTTGTGTGTTGCTTTGAAATTGCTGTCGTATATGAGCAGAGTAATTGCAGTGGAAGTAATGGAGAAGAAATTGTTTAACTCTAAGTTATATGTTTAATGTATTTGAATTTGCAGACTAGTTAAGTGTTGAAAAAGTTTAAAGTTGCATGATATTTTTGTTGCTTAGCCACCATCATCAGCTTAAATATCATATCATATTGTTGTTGTTGTTTTTAGGTTTGTTATTATTAAACTAATATTAGGGAAAAGCAGCTTCTAAATATGCACTACTCTTTTACATTGATATTTATGTTTAGTATTTTTTAAAATTGCGACGATTTCTGTAGCCACCGCCACCACCACCGCCTCCAGAGTTGCGAGAACGTTGACGATTGTTTTGATTGTTGCCATAGTTTTGTACTTTGGCTGAATATTTACCCGAAGGCGGCGAATAGATTTTCTGATCTGTTGCATTTTTTGTTTTCTTTTCTTCTTCTTTACCGTTTTCCGCTTTGCCATCGAAGGTTATGGGGGCGTGACGTTTAGATCCAAGTTTATTCTGGAATTAGGAATTATAATAAAGGAATTACACATAAATTTTTCAAATACTGAAAATGTTAACTTAAAAAAACATTAAGGGTCCTCATGTAAACGTTTAAAAGCCTCGCAAACTGTGCAATCTGTGCATTTTTACACTCTCGCAAATGAAATGTCAAAAAATGTATGGAAATTCGTTTGCACAACTCCGATAAGTTTGCGCGACAATTTAGGCTCGCAAACTTGAATTTATTGTGCATTTGATGAATCAGCTGCTTTTGTTTACTTTTATTTATAAGAAATAAAAATCAAATAAAATATAAAAATGTTGTGCATGTGAAAATTGTGTAACTTTGGAACAGAATGATTGTATTAAATGGCATTGTGTATGAAAACATTAACCAACAGCTAGAATATAAACAAAATCTTGCAAACTCTGTATATCACCGTTTGTTCCAAAGATTTAACTTTCATTCAACATTTTTAAAATTAAAATTTATACAATTTGAAAAATTTGTTAAGGCTTTTGTTGAATTTATTTTTATTTGACATTTATATCAAATAGAGAGAAATTTTCTGTATAAACTTGCACAACATTGATAAGGTGGGTTCATGAAACACGTCGCGCAAATTTGCACAATTGAACAAATGGCAAACATAAGCGTTTAAATGAGTACCCTTATTGTTTTATTAAAAATCGTTATTTTTACAAAAAACTGTTTTTCAATTTATAAGCGTCAAATCGTTTTTTATTCGAAACCGTTTTTACACTAAAAACTTTTCACAAAAACATTTTTTTTACATTTCTAAAAAAAAATTAAATTTTAAAAAAAAAATTAATTTTTAAAAAAAAAAAATGTTTAATTTTTAAAAAAACAAATGTTTAATTTTTTAAAAAAAAATTTAATTTTTTAAAAAAAATTTAATTTTTTAAAAAAAAATTTAATTTTAAAAAAAAAAATTGTTGGTTGTCCAAAAGCAGGGAAATTGGGTACCAACGAATCGTAGCCGATAGACCTATAAAAACGATTTTGCTCATTTATGCATCGAATCATAACTTGCAATGAAAAATGGATCCATTACGATCGTATATGAAGCCCTGACAACCAGCCGAGTCGATACCAAAGCCAATGCTTTGTATTTGGTGGGGCCAAAACGGTCCAATCTATTATGAGCTGCTGAAATATTGCCAGACTATCACAGGGAACTTGTACCGAACAAAACTATTCGTTTGAAGCGAGCGTTGGCCCAAATATTCCATCTTGACAACACTCGTCCACATGTTGCAATACCTGTCAAAAACTATTTAAAAGGAAGTGGTTGGGAAGTTTTTCCTCACACGCTTTATAGTCCAGACCGTGCCCCGACCGACGTTTTAAATTGCAAATACTGTTTTCTACTCTACAATAAGTTCTTTTGCACGATAAATCAATGTTTTCTGAGAAAAGTTTTGAATTTCTAACCATATCTACAGATAGTTTTCTTAACAATACTTACATTTTTACGTTTAACCCATGACAATTGAATTTCGTGCTTGAAACTTGGTGGCGAATGGAATAAATCTCTTATTAAAGTGCTAATATTTGATGTAGTCTTCAAAGCAGTCAATTTTAATTGATTTTCTTCGGTTTTCAAATCTTCGGCTGATTTGCCTTTAACAGCTTCCTCTAATTTTTTAATATAACTAAAAATATAATAAAACAATTATTAGAAACAATACAAAAATGCATAATTATTCTTTGCAAAACTTACCCTTGAGTACCTCTGGCCAAATATTGTAATCTAGAGCGAAAATCTTTTAATTTTTCGGCATCATTAACAAATGACAAACTATCGGGATGTTTTTTGCCCAAAGTGTGTACAGCATGCAATAAACACTCAGCATGTGAAAATTGAAAAGATGGTGGAGGACTAATAATGTCTTCGTCATCTTTAAGCTGAGGTAGAGGCATGTACTCCTAAATAAACAAAATTTAATATAATTTCTTAAATATTTAATGCAAAGAAAACTTACTCTCAATACTTGATAAATATTGTCAATACGTTGTGTGGCATTTTCTAAGACATCACAATATGCACACATTTCAGCAAAAACTTTCAACAAACGCAATTGTACTTGATCTTGTGCGGCTGCTGTGGCTATCATATTCCAAGTGCTCAAAGGTAATAATTTATCACAAACATAAACCACAAATTCTGTTGATTTTATGGTATTCTAAAAGTTAAAAATTTCAAACATTTTTTATTACAACAAAGCTATTTTTCATTTTAGTTTTTATTTGAAAACTTACCGAAAAGTATGGCATGGCGTGTGTGGCACACTGTATGAAACGTTCAACAATTTCATCTTCTATGGTTATAGCATCAATGTCAGCATTAAGTTCGGCTTGTTCTTTGGCCAAATTAACTAATTCAGCATGTCCTGTTATGGTTGTGCCGAGTTTAGTGCTTCCCAAAATATTCATACACAAGTGGAATTCATCGGCCGTAACATCCTATTATTGTTAATAAAATTTATTTAATAATAAGTTATGTTTATGTTTACTTTTAACATCATACCTGTAAAATTTTCTTGATTTCATCAATAATAAATTCTTCAATTTCCTTGGTAACTATCGTTGGTCCCATGGCAAATAGTTTGGTGGCAATAAATTTAAAGCAACGTTCACGTGTCGGTTCATCACCATTTGAAATTTGTGTAAAGATACCAGTTAAAGAACCCTTGCAGTCCATCTAAAATTTAATATTTAGAAGAAAAAAAAAACTAAATAAAGAGAAAATATGCTTGATTATCTATAATTACCTTGATAATAGTTTGCAAGGAATTGTTAACTTGCTGCAATTCCAAAGGATCATCCAAAACCAATAACTGGGCTAAGGTGTCACCAACTTTGGCTGTTATGCCTACGGTGTCCTGACATAATTTAGGCAAATCTTTAATGGCTTGGCGGCGTATCTATGAGAAAATTGCAAAAATAATTATTATTTAAGAAATTATAGGTTAGAATTAAAAACCACCAACAACAAAAACTATATATTCACCTGCATATCATCATCTTCGCATAAATCTAATTGTGCATCAATAGCGGTATCAGATAAATCCGGAAAATGTTTGAAAAATTTACCAATAAATTGTGAAGCTAAACGTTTTTCCTTCGATGAGCCTTTGACGGCTTTCAAAATGTCCTTGTATTCAGAAACATGCTAGAAAAAACAAAATAATATTTAAATAAAATTGTTTTTCATTTTCTTTTATATATTCAACTTACTTCTGATATTTTGTCACCAGCATCCGATAAAATTTCATAACATTTATACAAATGTTCAATATTATCCATGTTTAATTCTTTAATTATGTTTTCCTATTATTGTATACAAATATAGCGAGCGTCTATTTTCCCTCGTAGACAAGTTTTTTTTAATTTTCCGATTACTTTTTCGTTTGCTATTCGTTATGAAAAGACTTCCGAATTAGCGTGTATTTCCTAAATATATTACTTATTTAAATTTTCACAACTATTAAATTATTTATATTGCTATATAATCACTAATTTCACAATCATTTAATTATTTATTTATACTTGGTAAATTATTTGCTTTCATGAAAAAATCGCGTGTATTCCCGCTGTTAGACAATTGGTGGAAGAAAAAACAAATGTAGAGAGAAAAAGGAATACGAAAAAATGATGATGCCGATATTTTAGCGTTGCCAACTTAAAAAACATAGACTTCGGCTCATCTGGCTCACTTCAAACAAAAAAAAACACACAAACCGTGCATTTCTTATGGAACTGAGTGATTTCAAGGCCCCAATTTCTCATTATCTTGAAACTTATTAAGTTTTAAGATAATTTTGTATATAAAAAATATAGTTTTGTTCATATGAACCGCTCACGGTGTCGGCTCACAGTGTTGCCACCTTTTTTGAAAACTTGATGATGCCGATGTTTTAGTGTTGCCAACTTTAAAAAAGCGGTGATGCCTACACATTTAAACTGCAAATATGTATTGTAGTGTGAAAAAACGCTGCTAATTTATATAATTTATTTTTTAAGTTACACTACAGATTAATTTTTGCAACTTCAATTGGGGCACTATATATATGGATTTTGACATATTTTTTAAATTGAATTCGTACAGAATACCGAGCTTTACAATAAAAAATTATTCAGGGTCCAAAAAGTGGTGTATATAGCTAAACTTGATTCTGAATAAATGAAATAAATAAACAATCACTAGCTGCTTTCAAAAAGTTTAATTTTAAAGCAAAATCTAGGCTTGATATCTTCTAAAATAAACGATATAAGTTATATGCATACTTTAAGATAATGATTGAGAACAATTTTTAATGATTAATCCATATATAGATAAAACTAGTAAAAAGTGGAGGTAGTAGTGGTTTTCGCTTACATCTCAGCAATTTGTGGGTCGATTTTACCATATTTAAATAGCAATCAATTATGTATATAAGTTATTTGGAGCTTTGGTTTCATTTCATTTTTACAAAGCTTCTCTGGCCCCTTTAGTGACTCAGTATTTTGCTGGATAGTGCTTGTTTTTATTATAGTTTTACAGCATTGAACTAATTAAAGATTCAATCGTCTACTTGTAAATCGTCATTCCCTTAGTCCCGGTCCACACAGTGAAACATTTGCTGCAAAACATTTTTAAATTCTCTTTTGAAACTGCATTTGTGTCCACACAGTGAAGTTTTTGCTTTTCAGTTTTTGACATTTCTGTACAGTACGAATACGAACGAATAAATGTGGATGACATACTCAACAAAAACTTCATGTACATGAAACAAAGTTCCCTTTTTCATTCCTCTTTCCCCTTTCATCAACAAACTCAAATGTTTTGCAGCAAATGTTTCACAGTGTGGACCGGGACTTATAAACGCATCTAATTAAACTTAATTCGTTGAGTTCGTATTTTGCCTTTTTCCAATTTCCCTCAGATTTTCTAGAGATTGAGACCTGGCGATTTGACAGGCTACTTCAAAATACGTTCTTCAATGTGCTGGAATCTTGTACATGGTCCGGAGTATTTTTTCAAGGACTTCTTCCAAAAAAAAGTTACTCAGTGTTGTTTTTTATCATTTATTTTCATTAATATCGCCATCGCATGACGACCCAACTACAATTGTTACTTATGTATATGTTGCCAACTAGTTTGTTTAGTTTAACAAATACAACTCCGTGAATTATTTCAAAATATCTGCTTTTGAAAACAAAAACATAAACAAACCGGATGAAATCTTTATTATTTTTATAATTTTAAAACGTTTCTAAAAACACAATTTAGTAAAAAATAACTAATATTAATGAATAGCTATTAGAAATGCAAAATGTTGTCTTTTCTGGTGCAACCGGTTTTAAAATGTATGCATTTTTTGCATGCAGTTGCAGTGTTTATACTGACCGCCAGTTATCATATGGGACGAGGCATATTTCTACTGATAATACAAGTATGCAATATTATACGAGATATATTAACTGCATTAGCTATTATTGGAGAAGAACTTTATCGCTTTGTTTGCGAACTGAATACCAGCATTGCAGCTGTTTCGAATTATATCAGAAGCTCCGCTAATGGTGGCATTAATTGTGTGCTGGAAGCCGTGGGTGTTTTTATAAAACACATAAGCAAATTTTTTATCAACACACGTTTGCACACCAAGCTTCTAGCTACTCAAATTGGAAGCTTTATAGCTGATTTTTTAAATTTATTAAGAAATGCTTTACTGTTAATAGCAGACTGTGCCTGGTGGTTAATAACTCTGTTGCCCAGATGGTTACTGTATGCTTTAATCGCTGTGGGAGATTTTATCGTAGAAAGCATAACCGCAGTACGCAAGGCTTTAGTTTATACAGTGCAGGTTATAGTGGAAGATGTTTTTCGTTTGACAATCGGTATCGTTTTGCTATTTATTTTGTGGCACAATCGTAGAAGAGTGGGTTTGGCAATTTTGAGATTGCTTTTAAAAGTGAAAAGAGTAAGTATACGGAAATGAATTTTCTAGAAAATTTGTATATATATTGTTGTTTTCTTCTACAGTTTATTCGATTATGTTGGCTTTGTTTAAAGCTTTTAATTAGACGAATGTTTAGACGTAGAGTAATTCAAACTCTTACTACTCCAACACGAACTTTGGGGGCTCAAAGACGATCCCCATTACCCCGCCCAAGTATTTCTCCCAGTAATAGTGACAAATCGTTGGATTCCACACAACGTTGCGTTGTTTGCCGAGATCGACAAAAATGTGTTCTGTTGCTGCCCTGTAAACATTTGTGCCTTTGTGAGGAATGTGCGGATTATATGTTCTTTACTTCCCAAAGACAAAACTGTCCTCTGTGTCGTACATTTATCGATCATTCGATGTCCGTTTACATTTAATGCCAAAAAAGAATTGACAATTTTACTAAGACAATGCTGCATTTAGTGGTAAGTTTAGTTTTTAGAATTTTTTAACCTGTACAAAGTTTTTTGTAAAATAAAACGAAATATAACGAAATCTGATCATTCAATATATAAATAGAAAGTATTCAAATTGATCGAAGTATCCTACGATCCATTGGAAAAGGATTAATTACTATCCACTATAATAGTACTATATATGTATATGCAATAATAAATTTTTACTTCGTATGGGAGGTGCCACGCCCTATGAAAAAAAATGTTTTGTGAATAAAATTGTAACCGATTATGGCCTATTGTCGAGGATTCTGTAACTGAATGAATAAAAATGTTTGGAAAAAAGTTGGTAAAATGTTGGTCGTTGGAAAGAAATGTCTATCATTAGATATCCATATTTCATATTTTAATGACTAAGTAATCCAGAAATAGAGGTTGTTTTTAGCTTATATCTCTGCCATTTGTTGATCGATTTTTCCAAATTTAAATAGCAATCGAACCGAACTATTGCAGATATATTGATGTATCAATCAAGTATGTAAATTATTTGGGGGTTTCGGAAATTAGATTTCAACAGACAGACGGACATGGTTATATTGACTCCGCTTACTACAACGATCAATATATACACTATGGGATCGCAAATTCAACTTTGGATTTGAGATTTCTTTTTTTATATATTCCATTAAAAGTCAATTTTAATTATGATTTAATTAAAGCGTTAATATGTTGTGTATACACACATAAGAAGCCTTTTTACATTATTTTTTATTTATTTAAATGTATATTATATAATTCTACCGCAGTAGTTTTCAAACAGTATTAGATTAAATTATTGTAAATACTAAAACACTCGCTATTATATAAGTTTTAAATTCCAAATTAAGTTAAAATAAAAAAAATTATATATTCGAAAAATCAAGTAAACTAAGTTTGAATACAGTGATACAATACAAAAAATTATCTTAATTTTTCTTTAAAAATGTTTGTCGTCCATCATTCACTTCGTTGCCCAAACTGTACGGAACGAAATGTAAAATGCTTCCGGATTTAGTTGGAAGGAGGTTGTTTTTGATCAGGGTTTGAGGGTGGTGGATTAGTGTCGGGTTGATTAGCACCGGCGGAGGAGGCACTTGATAGTTGCTGAGCAAAGCCCTGGAATAGCTGCAACATATCGTTGGGCATGGGTGGTACTGCACCACCATCTGGCATACCGCCACCACCTCCTTGCATGCCAGAGAACATCTGACCAATGGCGTTCATAACTGCTGGATTTTGGGACATTGATTGCAGGGATTCCAAATCAATGTCAGCAGTGCTAAACAAATTACGTATGGCAGGATTCGTAAGCATGGCATTAAGACCCTCTGTCAATTGGGGTATCATGCCGGTCTGGGCATGATTGCGAGCGTTACGAGCCACCTCCAAGTTGTTGTGATAATCTTGATTTTCTGGTTCCAATTCAATGGCTTTGGCATAAGCCTGTTGGGCTTCTTCATATTTGCCCAAATTGGAGTAGGCAATGCCTAGGCGACCATAGGCTTTGCCATAATTGGGGTTATACACTAAGGCTGACTTACAATCAATTATTGCACGCTCATTATCGCCCAGTCGTATGTAGGCCGCTGCACGATTACAATAGAATATGGGGTTCTTGGGATCATAAGTAATGGCGCGATTATATTGCAATAATGCTTCATTATATTTGCCATCCTTCATCAAACGATTGCCTTCATTCTTAATAGTCTCGGCCATCTTAAGTGTTTCGGGATTCTTTTCCATATAATGCGTTTCGTAAAGGTCAAAGAGCGAAACTTGTTTGGCTTTCCCCTCTGTAGCTGATGCGGCGATTGTATTTCCGGCCGCTGACGAGGTTTGTGATTGCTGTTCGGCCTCTTCTTCGCCCAGATCAAAGGCTGCCTGTAGACATTGTATGGCCACTTCACAACTTTCTTGGGCATCAGGCGTAAAGGCCTGGCCATCGATTTGTTTCTTCAAGTAGTCAATAAAGCTACGTACAAATGTTTGTTGAACTTCGTCTGGCATGATTTAAGTTTTGTATTCTTATGAAATTGTTTAACAAATATTTCTGTTTTTCTATATTAAAACACCTAATTTACTTTTTTCTTTTCCTCGTCAATGCAAAATGTGACACTTTTCTTTTTTTTTAATATGCGGTCTACAGCTTATGTCAAATCAGGTCGCATTTAAAATGGTGGAAGTTGCGGATATCTTATGTAAATTCTGGTGAATACATGCATTTTTTATATATGGAGTTTGACATAACAACGTTTGGTTGTATATTTTTTATATATGTAATTTGACATTTCAACGTAAAAATGCGATAATCAGCAGTGCATTCGATGACGTCTAATTAAATTCGTCTTATGTCAAATCATTTACTACTTTTTTATTCTTTGTGTAGCAGAGTTGTATTTATTGGTAGCAAGAGCAAGGTATTACAGTAGTGGCAAACAGAAAACAGTGTAATTAAAATAAGTGAAACTGCATTAAGAGTTACCGTACTGAATATATTTAGGAAAATATTCTAATTGAATTTCATATCTTAATTCGATGATATTATTAATCGGCAGATCAAGATAGCTACAAGATATCAATTTAATTTCATATTATACAAACACACAAATTAATTGCATCTTTTTATCGATTTATTATTTTTTTTTTTTTATCAAGAAATGGTTTTTTGGTAAAAGTAGTTTTTTTTTTGAAAAATTATTTATTTGGTATTTTTTTAAATATAATAAAATTTATATTTTTCTTGGTTAAATGTAACATTAATAACACAGGGCAACAAAATCGCAAAAAATTTTAGATGCTTTTTAAACCACTAAACAATTTTGATGTATTGTGGTTTCAGTAGTACAAATATGGTCCGAATTTTAAATTCGATGGAGATGTTTATTTTTAATTTTTTTTTTCTAAAATTGCGAATTTTTGTAGATGTTTCCACATAATTCCACATAACTCAAATAGGGTTAGTCCGATAATACTGAAATAAACTCTAATTTATTAACAATTAAGTGAATTCACTCATTTTCAGAAAATTGTATGTGCTTACAAGCGTGTTCTTTGAGTGTAAAATTTATTGTAACAAACATTTTAACAAAAACAAAACACATGTAAATGTACACTCAAAGTACACACTTGTACTTTGAAAAGAAGCGAATTCACTTAATTGTGAATAAATTCGAAAATGATTAATCGATTTTTATGATCGATATCTCATTTTGTTCCTATTACATGTGGCTTTTCGATTTTTCATGATTTTAATAAAACAAAAAAAATTTAATTTTTTACGTAAAACATATATTTTTTGCTTGCAACGCAATAGATATGTGAAAATTTGTACATAGCATGGGGAAAATGTTTTCAAAATTCAATCAGTCGAAAGAAGAACATTATCTACTCAATTTTATGTATAATAAACAAATATGTAAAATTTTGTGAAAATGAGCGAATTCACTTAATTGTGAATAAATTCGTAAAGAGTCAATCGATTTTAATGATCGATATTTCATTTTATTCCTATTAAATGTGGCATTTTGATAAAGTAATAAACATGAACAATTTCTGCCGTTTTCAATTTTTCATGAGTTTTTTAAAACAAAAAATTTGATATTTTCACGTAAAAAATATATTTTTGCTTCAATTTGTTATTATAACTCCGAAACTACTGAGCCGATTAAAACACAATATATAAACAGGTTAAAGGTTATGTAAATTTGAACTTTTCCAAGTTTATTTCAGTAATATCGGACTAACCCTTAGGTAATCATGATGCATCAAATCTATATAGTGGCTATTGAAGCCTTTTTTTTGCTGTTGACCTGTGTAATGGGATTCTTCCGCCGTCTTACAAATGTTCTCCCATAAATGGCTCTTTAATTGTATTTGGATTCATCTGAAAAAATAACAGTATTCATTCCATTTCCGTTTCGATTACTTTAAATGTTCATTGATAGCATCATTTGCCCTGCGTCTAATAGTTCGTTTATAAAATTATACTAATAGTATTTGTATTTAAGTAACAATATATTTGCCCAATTCACAATTGGTGTCGTAGTGTTGTATCGTTGTATGTCGTAATTTTTTTTATTAATGTTTTGTTTTTGTTTCGAAAAATTAGTTTGCAAAATATTTACGATATACAATGCTACAACGCTACAACATCAATTGTGAATTGGGCAATTGTATTTTATTTATTATGTAATGAATAGATTTTAATTTATTATGTAATGAATAGATTTCAATTTAGTTTATTCAACTAGTTATGAATAAAATATTATTTTACTTATTCGAAAATTTGTTGATAGATTTTATTCAAAGCAATTTTCTTTGAATAATTTTATTTCTCCAAAAAAAGAAAAATATTTAAATATTCAACAAAAAATGTTTGAATACTTTTATTCATAGAAATTGTCTTTGAATAATTTTTATTTGTGAAAATAAAGTCAAATATTTAACAACAAATTTTTGAACAATTTTACTATGAAGATTTCGGAAGAAATTCCGATGATTATGAAAAAGATCCTTCGATGAACACCTGAAAAACCTTGAAGAAGTCCTTAAACGAATAGCTGCGGCTGGACTAAAACTTAGCGTAAAGAAATGTGCATTGTTCCAGAAAGAAGTAAAGTATTTAGGGCATCGTGTAACAGCAGACGGCATATCAACAGATGAAGATAAAATACGAGCCGTAAAGGACTGGCCTCGTCCGAAAAATATTCACGAATTGCGAAGTTTTCTAGACCTTTACACGTACTACAGACGATTTGTACCGAATTTTGCCAGTGTTGCCGCAAGCTTTCATGAGCTAACCCAGAAGTTGTGACCGTTCCTGTGGAGTGATTCTCAAGAACAGACATTCCTGCAGTTAAAGGAATTGTTGTGTACAGCACCAATTTTGGCATATCCCATCCCAGGGGCGAAGATTGTGCTAGACAGCGATGCGAGTGGATACGGAATCGGCGGTGTGCTTTCGCAGGTGATCAACGGGACGGAAAAGGTCATAGGCTACTACAGTCGAATACTTTCCAAGCCTGAGAGAAATTACTGCGTAACGCGACGTGAACTCCTGGCAGTATAAGAGTGTGTGAAGCATTTCCACAAGTATTTGTATGGTCAGCACTTCCAACTGAGAACCGATCATTCTGCCCTCAGGAGGTTGCTGCAATTTAAGCAACCTGAAGGGCAACTGGTTGGATTGAGCGGCTTCAGAGCTATAACTTTAGCATCGAGCACCGGAAGGGTTTGAAACACGGCAATGCGGACGCGCTCTCAAGGCGGCCTTGCAACGTGCAATGCAAGCATTGCGCAAAAGCCGAGGAAAAGGAATGTGTCATTGACGTTCGACTAATGCATATAGATTCCAATGCAGATTGGTCTGTATCGCAGAGAAATGAGCCCATACTGGCGAAAATAATATCGGCAAAAGAAGAAGGCAGAAGGCCAGCCCGCAATGAAATATCGGCAGAAAGTCCACTGATGAAATCCTATTGGGCCCTATGGAATATCTACAATTGTTAACTAGCTGCTTATACCGCATATGGGAAAGTGCTGACGGTAAAACAGTGACAAATCTAATTGTGGTACCATCTTCTAAAATAAACGAAGTAATGAAAGAGTTTCATGACGGTACCAGTGGTGGTCATCTTGGTGTGACAAAAACCTTAGAAAAGCTAAAACAACGTTTTTATTGGGTGGGTTGTAAGCAAGCAGTAGCCGATTGGGTAGCCAATTGTCCACAATGCATAGCAGCGAAGGGCCCAGTAAGAGGAAGTCGTGGACAACTTCAGCAGTATAACTCAGGTGCGCCATTCGAGGGTGTGTCGCTATGGTGTTCCACTGGAGTTGCACTCGGATCAGGGTAGAAATTTTGAAACCAGAACAACGCCACTGCATCCTCAATCTGATGGCATGGTCGAAAGATTCAGTCGCACCCTGGAGGAATATTTAAGAAAAGTGGTCAGTGCACACCAGAAGGACTGGGATGAACACATACCAAAATTTCTATTGGCATACAGATCAGCTGTTCAACCTCTCAAACACCTGCAAAAATTGTCTTCGGGACAGAACTCAAGCTGCCTGGTGATTTAGAATTATGTATTAAGCCCTCATCAAATAATGAAAACACATCCCAAGAGCAAGATGACCTTAACGAACTTCATGAATTTGTACACAGACGAATAAAAATGACCAGCGACAAAATGAAAGCCAGATACGATCGAGCAGCGAATTCTGAGGGATTTAATGAAGGCCAACTTGTACTGCTGTATAACCCACAACGTAAGAAAGGACTGTCTCCCAAACTACAAACTCATTGGGATGGACCATACAAGGTGATTAAGAAATTAAACGACGTGGTGTACAGAATACAGAAAGAAAAGAGCCCGAGATCTAAAATGAAGGTCGTACATCTAGAACGACTAGCTGCCTATGAGAGAAGTGAATCTATGCCTATTAAGGACGAACATGCTTAAGCGGGGGACAGTGTTACGAAATTGTACTTGAATTCAAATATAACGATTTTAACAGCTGATTTAAAGTTGCATAATGATTTCAAACAGCAGTGCCTCTCAAACTGTAACATATCTGTGGGTATTATTAACATTGAATAAAAGCTTTGAGTTGATCAATGGTAACGCTGAATGTTTGCTGCGACTCGTATATTCGAATTCGAAAGCTTTCGTCTACGAATATACGACTTTTGACAGTTAAAGAACATTGTAGAAAGTTCTCCAGATATGGCGTGTGTATTCGAAAGCTCTAGACTTCGAATATACGAGTTTTGACAGTTAAAGAACATTGTAGAAAGTCCACCAGAGATGGCGTGTGTATAAATAGTGGCCATGGTTGCAGTCGTGAGTTCAGTTTATCAGAGACGCTATTCGAATAAACATCAATTGAGTGCCTTAAGTGTGCTGTATTTTCAAGTGAATTCGTGTACATTATAAAGTGTGTCTGAATTTCTGCGAATTTATAAACGTGTGTAAAAAACATTGAGTGACTATTTGATTCTGTTGTTGTACATTTTAAATAAATAAAGAGTTGTTACAATTTTTAAACTTTATTTGCAATCAAAAGTATCCGGTTTATTTAAAGGAAACAATTCAACGTTTTGAAAAGGTTAAACGTAACAATATTATTTATGTCACTAATGCAGGGCTCTACTACTATGTACATATTTTTAATTTTAAAATTACGACCTAGTTTTTTTTATTAATTTGTTTGTTTTTTTATATTTCATTGATATTATAGTAAAAATCTATATTATATGTGTTTTTATCTATTAAATGAAATACATAAATTAAAAATTGTTATTTATAAGTTAGTTATCACTTAAAATTACAAAACTAATTTGCATTATCGTAAATAAACTAATCACGTTTTATTTTGTCAAGTGTTTCCCGTCACAAATACAACCCTGTTTCCGGTTGAACATTCATTCAAAAGTTTACTCTCTCTTCTTTTGCTTTATTTTCTTTCTGTGCTAGTGTTTTCTTCTCTGTCGTTTTGCTCCCCTGTTCGTATAGAGTTGTATTTGTTTTTGAGAATTTCCACGACTGGAAACGATTGGAACGGCAGCGCAAAAAAATCATGCTTGTCAGTCAAACCTTTCAAACACAACATCTAATTTACATGGCGTGTTTGAGAGTCGTGGTTAAGCAGGGAAAAGTCAATTCGTCAGTCAGGTAAGGTTTACATGCGTTCGTGTGAGGTGACTGTTTGAAGAGGTTTTCTGTCGCAGAATTTGTTTTTTGTGGAAATCAAAAACAGAGCAGAATTACATTTATTTTTGTTTTCGCCATTTCTTTCGTACTTTTAGTTGTTTGTTATTATTATTTTTCTTGTTAGTAGCACATCTGCAAGCAAAGTTAAAGGTTGTTGTGGCTTATTTCGTGTTGTTGGCCATAAAATTAAAGTATTTCGACTAAAGTTTCCTGGGCGTATGAACGATTTTGTCTGTCGTTTTTAGTGTGTACAAAATAAAATCATTTGTTGTGTATACAAAATAAAAAAATAAAAAAACAAGAAAAATATTTTAATTATGAATAAAAATATGCATGTGTAAAAGAAAAATAATAAAAAAAGGCAACAGATTGTTGCGTAAAGCACATAACGAAAGCACAACAAAATTGAAAAAATAGAAATTTAAAGATTCATGGAAACATTTATGATAAATTCTACAGTGTTACAACAAACAAATACCTACTAAAAGAAGTTTTGTAACCCTACCAATGTAAATTGTATGTAATAAAAAAAGTATTTATTGTGCATAACCAGTGAAGCTTAAACTAAAAAGTGTCTATAGTAAATTGAATACATATAAAATACCAATTGCATGAGTGGACATTTAAACAAATAAAAAAATTCTTACTTCCTTTCCATGTGTCCAGCGAATTAAATTTCATTTTAAACTTACGGTGGTGCGTCATCATTCGTCGTAGTCGTCCGTCTCCTACTTCCACCACATTATTATCGTTTCAACAAATATCCTGCTAATACTGTGTGTACATAACTATACTCTGTACATTCTCTTTCGTGGCCTGGTAACCTACACTACTACTACCAATATTGGATTGGCAAACAACTTTCCGCAGATTTTATTACTGTACCTTCCTTTGTTCCTCATTCCTCTCCTCTGTCCCAACATCCCAACAAAACCTTCGTTCCTCATTCGTTGTTCATCCTGTGAAAAATAAGATAGAAAGCAATTACTTTAGCGTGTTGCAATAACGGTTCCAAAAAGCAATCAATTGTAGTGGCCATGGTGCGTTTAACACGTAAAGAACGTCAGGATAAAGTAAATCTATTGGCGAGCATCAATAAAGTAAACATTGGCGATGAGGTTGAGGCGACCGATAATGGTAAGTGGGGCAACAAATGATGAGCAGCTTTTCATTTCTTTATTACGGTTGCTTTTGTTGTATTTCGTATGTGTGAGTGTGTTGATTTTATTTTGTTATGTACCCTACTGTGGGAAGGATGAGCATAATAGATTTGTCATCATGTTTGTACCTATTCGTATGTATGTAATTGTACCAAACATTTTTTTTTATTTTTAACCAGAAATTGAAATTCTGGGTCCGAATTACCGCATTTAATGCTTAAAGCTCCAAAACAAATGCAGAAGAATCATACAACAAAAAAGATTAAACCCAAATAGACCAATAAAAGTTCATCATTCAAATTATTCCAAAAAATCGTGAATGTTGAGGGCTGCCGAAGAATTCTATTCCGATCGAAAATGGAATTATTTTAGTATTAGAATTATTTTACTTTTTAACAAAGAGTAAAACGAAAATTTTTGGAATAAAACTACTTCGGTTAAATTGAATTTTGTTTAATATTATTGGGTTTTCTTCAAGTTTTAATTAACCCTTTACTTAATATTTGATTTAATAAGCAAAAAATTGCCAATTCAAAATTAAAAAATAAAATAATACCAGAATCTCAAGTCTAACGAAGGTAGAACAAAATATAATGTAAATTGAAACCATTCCGATACAAATGACAAACTCTAAAAAGACATTTTTAGAGTTTTTAACGAAGTCTTCATACTTAAAATTGAATAATTTGTTCTAAGCGGGAATTCCCGGGAAATTTCAAAATGAATCCCGATTTCCCGGTTTTTTCCTTATATCTCCGACATTTGAGGCCGATTTTGTCAATTTTAAATTTCAACCGAGCCGGAAGAATTCCCGATATATTGATATATGAATCATGTATGTAAGTTATTTGGGGGCTACGGAAAGTTGATTTCTATATACAGACGGATAGACGGACATGGCTATATCGACTTCGCTATCTATAAAGATTCAGAATATATATACTTTGTGGGGTCGGAAATGAAAAATGTAGAAATTACAAACGGAATGAAGAACTAAAATTTTTTTTCAACCTGATTTTTTTATACCCTTGCTCTCATTGCGAAGGGTATAAAAATCAGGTTGAAAAAAAATGTTGGTGAAAAAAATTTTAGTTAAAACATTTTGTTACGTTTTTACATTTTAAAAACGGCGGTTTATTTCCTTTAAATAAACCGTATTCTTTTAATTGCAAATAAAAGCAGTTTAGTAGTTTAAAATTTTAACACTATTTAGTAAAATTTATACAACAATTTAAATTAGTCACTTTGTTTTAATACACACACTTTATATTATCCACTTTATAATGTACAACAATACATTGGTAATACAGTTGATGTTAATTCTAACAGCGGCTTTGATTAACTGACTGACTGCAATTTCCTGTTACTATTTATATACACAGTGTCATCTTCTAGTAGTTTCATGAATTATCTATTTAACGGACAAAACTGGAATGTTCTATTACTAGAGCTTTTAGCAGCTTTATCATTACTAGAGCTTTTCTATTACTAGAGCTTTTAGCAGCTTTATCAGTTAATATTGTTATATGTACTTACAAACAATGTTAATAATAGAGTGATATCGACATTGTTGATAAGTAGAAGTTTCGAGCAATGCAAATGTTTAAAAACAAGCTGACTGTTGCAAGCAACCGTTAAGACCGTAAATTTCAAATCGTGAATGCAACTTCGTGACATTTTTTCAGATTTGAAGCAATTGTAGGTCCGATCAATGGTGTTTTATACGTCGTTGGAAAGGTCTTTGTCTTTTGTCTTTTGATATCATTTTTGTATATGACTTAAGGTAGGGTCACACATGACAAATATTTGACGAAAAAGACGTGACCACTAAATAAAATATATTTGAATTCTTTTATTTTTTTCAAAAACTTATTTTACTTTGGATGATTCAAAACAAACTATTTAGTTTTATTTTATTTGATGCTGTTTGATCTTAAAAAACACTTGTAAGAGTAAACACGTTAAACTAATTTGTGCTAAATAAAAGTGGTTACGCTTTTCTGAGCAAATATTTGCCATGTGTGACCCTACCTTTAGTAATTGAGATACAGATGAAAAATAGCTCAACAAATGTTTGCTTATATTTCAGCCATTTATATGCCATTTTTACTGATTTTAAATAGCAACCGAACCAGGACTATACCCGATATATTGATATATCAATAATGTTTTTAATTTTTTGGAGGCTTGGGAAAGTTTATTTCAACAGACAGAAGGGCATGGCAATATCGACTCTACTATCTATAACGATGCAGAATATATATACTTTGTCGGGTCACATATGGAAAATGTGGAAATTGCAAACGGAATGCAAACATTTGATATAAAATTGAGAAAATACAGTTTTTCAAATCATTCTTAAATTTAATTTAAATGTAAAATTCTAACCTCTATTAAGGTTTGAGAGACCTTTGAGAATTACGTTGGATATCAAATAAAAATAACATAATTTTTTAAACGTTTGACTTTGACTAATCGTATTATCTTATTAAGATAAATCTCTGATTTCATGGTATGAATAACACATTTGATTTTTTACACTTAGTGTATTTAAAAGTCGACCTCTACTTATGCATTTAGCTTTTAATCTTAAAACCATATGTGTTCCACTATTTTTGTCAGATCTACATATATGAATGTATGTATGGATGGATTTATGTATATAGTATAGAGAAATATAAACGAATAGGTCATTGTCTTATTTTTAGTAAATTTTTTAAATCTTTTGCATTTTCCGTGTGTATAAAATATTCGTTTTTCTTTTATTTTTTTAAAAACTGTTTACTCTTTTCTCTCTCTTCATTTAGATGGCTATAAACATGCAGTTGATGGCAAAAATTTGTCAGATCATTCAAGTACTGATGAAATATTCCTAAAAGGTCTCCTACTAAGTAATCCATCAACACCCAACAAGGAACTGTTGGTAAGTTATTAACACAAACCGTATTTACGTCAATTACTTTTATTACATACATTACAATTAGTTGGCTTTTCATCCATCCGTTCTTTAGGTATGGGGGGGAATGGATAATAATGTGTCATTTTGATTTTTAGTGTTTTAATTGACCCATATTTTGATTTTATGTTTTGGTATTTAATATTACGTTGGCATTGCGTGTTAATGTTTTTTGTTTTGGTTGTTTTTTGTTTATATACAGTTATTTGTTTATGTTCTGTTTACCAAGGTATTTTAAAGGGGAATTAACAAAATGTGGATAAGTGTCTGTGTAGTGTTTACGAAAAGGTGGTATTGTATGTGTGCATACAATTGGGGACATTTATTATTTGGATCTTTAGAGATTAAAATAAATGATCTCAGGTAACAGCAGCATTATGTTATGATGCAGAGTGTTGAAAAGGGAGAAGTTATTTAAACAATTGAAATAAGCGCATTTTCTTTGCAATATGTTATTAAGGCAGGACACATTTATTCCTTTATTTGTTCATTTCTGGGAGCCTGACAATATTTCTTTAAATTAAGTCTCTTTCTACTCCAGGGAAAGGCAAAACATGGGCGCCGCGTTTTTCATTTACTCTTCTCTTACGTACGTGTACAGTGTACTACTCCCATAAATGCTGCTTATATTATTTTTAGTTGATACCAAAACAATTCTCAATGGCTTCTCAAAACTTAGAGAAATGTTAAAATTTAACATAGAAAACAATTTGAAAGATGTTAAAGACATAGAGAAATACACATAGAGCGGAAACTAGAAAAAAAATCAAACCAAAAAATTACTGTTGTTTTTGTTTTCACATATTTTATTTATAGATTTTTGGTAATTATTCGAACTTTTTTATACAGTGGGACCTCGATTATCCGTATTGGTCGGGACCGTAAGCATTCTGTATAATCAATTTTCCCGGTTAATTGAGTACCAATTTTGAGTAGTTTTTTAATACATATTGTTGTAATTACATAATTATATCAGTAATAATAAAATTATTTAAGGATTTAATTAAATTTCGGACATATGCCTACACCCCTTCATTTTCTGGACAGAGTAAGTTATTCTACGCATTTCTCAAAACTGCAGAATTAATAGCGTTCCAAGCATTATTAATTGAGAACAGTGCTTTCTTGAATTCTTCTCTGTTGATTGACGTAACAAGTTTTTACACTAGAGTTCTTCGATAATGACATTTAAAGCCCCATATTGCACCCTGACCCATCGGAAAGACATCACATTTGGTGGGAAAAATTTCACAGTAATGTTTTCATTGTTGAGTTTTTCCATTGATATGTTGAGTTTTTCCATTGATTTTCCATTGATGGCAGCTATATAATCATTTTTCTCCTGCAGCATTAAGGTTGTGAATTCCATATCGTTTTTTTGTTTAATTTTGAGTGGAATATTTTAGCCTTTTCATCACTATTAATCCAGAAATTGGAGTTCGTTCTTTCAGGAAAGATCGAAAGCCAATAACAGAATCACTTTCTACACAAAACTTTAAAAGTCGAGGTAACTCCCCTTTTCGATTTATTCACATTGTGTTTGATTGTTCAAAAATAATCGAAAAAAAATGTTGCTTATAATCCCGGATAATCGAGTTAATTACGATTAATCGATGCAAAAAAGTTGAAATCGATCCAAAAATATTTTATTTTTCTTTCCCGGATAATTGATGTTGCCGGTTAATCGAATCACGGATAATCGAGGCCTCACTGTATATATAATTTGAAAGTAAATTTTTTAATTAGGCTTAAGTTCATTTTTATTATAATTTATTTGTAATAATTCAAAGAATATCACTGAATACTAAAATTTTAGACAATTGGCAAATTGGAATGCATTTTCTACCCTGCCAAGGGCGTCATCAACAATCTTCATTTGGAGTTTAAGTTGATTAAAAAAACATTTGAGCATTTTAATTTTCTTGATTTGATATTATATTGAGGCCTAACCTCCCCGTTTTGTATAGAAGACTATAATTCTCAAATGTTTATCAAACCGTACTCAAACGATTGACATTTGAGAATAGCTCAAATTGAGATTAAGATCCCCTTTTTGTCGACAATGCTATTATCATAGAGAATTACACAAATAGAGAACTATAAATAAGGCAGAAACACTCCTGTCAAAGACCTAACTCAGTTGTCAAAACCCTAAGTGGTAAGAATGTATTAGTAAATAAAACTATGTGAAAACAAAAACAACACACGTGTGATTATTTTTAGTAATATTTTTGTTTGAGTTTTTTTCTAGTTCCCGCTCTATATCTGTTCCTCTATGATTACACATAGAACGGAAACTCAGATAACAAAATTACTCAATATAATCACACATAGGAGTGTTGTTTTTGTTTTCACATAGTTTTTTCTACTAATACATTTTCACAACTTAGGTTTCCGACAACTGAGTTAGGTCTTTGACAGCAGAGTTTCCGATGTATTTATAGTAAAAAATCTATATAAAAACAAATACAACATTTGTATGTGTTTGAGTAAATTTTTTGTATGTGTTTTTTTCTAGTTTCCTCTCTATGTGTATTTCTCTAAACCTATTAATCTCGAATGTTTATCAAATCATTCTCAAACGATTCACATTTGAGAAAAGATTTGTTTTCAAATAATTCTCAATTTAATATCAAACCTGAATGTTAGCTAAGGAGTCAGGTTTGTCTGCAATACTTATCTATTAAAAAACAGAACATGCCACATTAGTAGTGTTGCATTAAACGAATTTTCCGATAGCACAATCTCCAATTTGATTCTTTTTAACGAATTTGAGTGCCCAAAACTGGTTAAAATTATCCCATTTTAATATTACAGGGTAACATTGTGATATATTTCTCTCATGAAATAGTTAAAGCCGATATCTATAAGGGCTACTTGTATTGCATAAATTCAAATGTGAAATTAAAAACCACTGTTTACGTATGAGACACCTTTGAGAATTATAATTGATACCAAATGAAAATAACATAACTTATCGATTCCAGGGAAATTCACGTAGGAAAATAGAAAATAAAAATTTAGAAATGTTTGTACTTTCTCATTTACTAATCCAAACATTTGATAAATCTCTCAATTACCTTGACAAGTCACGTTCTATTAAGGATATTAAAAAATTATTCATGCATTCGCATTTGTCAACATACCGTCATCATCAAATTTTCGTAATTAAGGGTGTTTACTTAATCAAAATAAATTCGAATTAATGAACACAAATATTAGTCATTTAGTTTTGCTAAAACGAATAAAATGTATAATAATTTAACCACACACATGACAGGTTACATTAGAAAACTAATATTTCAAAACAAACATACAAGTACAATTTGAACGTTTGGCGACAAAAACACAAAATTGCATAGATATGAACTAGAACTTGGAAAATGGGAGTGAAAAATCTAAAGATTATGACGTTAAACGAGTGTTATTCTCAAGATATTATAATTAATACATCCATCTTTTTCTCAAAGAACAATTATAATTTTTAATGTTGGAACCATAGGGTAACATAGAGACGAGACGTAATTGTCAAAAACCTAAGTCTGTTGTCAAAAACCTATCTCTCGCAACAACAAAATACATGCTAGTCAATGTATTTTGTTGTTGTATCAAACATATTTTTTGTTGTATTTTTGTTTGACAAATCGTAGTGTCTCGTCTCTATGTATAATTCTCTATGGTTGGAACTGTGTATTGAAATTTTTGACATTAGGCTATCCACAGTTAAATTTTATGTTTCTACACAAATATATAGAGGCATATTTTATTAATTTTAATGTCATATTTTGATTTTTTTCAGGCATATTTTGCATAAAATCTGCCCCCTACAAATAAGTATTTGCATAATTATACCAGTTTTTGACCTATCGTCTTAATTGTAATCACAGCTAAATGATTTCTTTATTCCTCTTAGATAGCAGACATATATGTAACACGTAATAGTTATTAATGGAAAATTGTGTCCATAATTTACATAAGAAAACACTAGACCAAATTAATTTTAGGCATGTTTTTATTGGCGTGGTTTGCACGAAACTAGCAAAACAATCGTGAAAATAATATCACGCATATTATAAGAATAGCGTGACCTTTGAAATAAAACTACAATATATTGTTCAGAGTGAAAGTATACATTTTGAAGAACACTTTTACAAGTTTAAGCATTAATTAACATAAATAGATTTTGTCGCAGAGATTAGAATAGCAACAAAATTAGAATAGATTCAATAAATCATGGTGTCGCCACATTCTAGTAATCTTCTAGTGCACCACCACCACCAGTGGCATGTGAATAAAACAAAAGCTTTTGAATTGTTTAAAGTACAAATAAGTTTATTCATCAGATACATTATTGTCATATGCATGCATGTGTTATGTAAAAAAGCTTTATATTTATTACAATACATTGTAAAAGCTTTCAGAGCACAAAAACATCGATATCTTAGTATTGAAGTTGAGGTATATAGAAAACGTTAAAAATAAGTGTTATTTTAAATGAAACCGGTTTTTTTTGGGGAAATACTAATAGCCAAAACAAACATAAGAAAGATACACAGATACTACATATTACGTTAGAGTCTTTCATGCAACACTTGTATGCATTTTAGCATAAATACACAATTTATTCATGAGTTTAAACTTAAACCTGTTTAGGGTTATTCGAAGTTATTTGTGAGCCAACATTTTGTTTATTTTATAGAGTATTTTAAAAGTTTATGGTATTTGGAATTCTATGAAATGAAGAAAGTAAAAGCTACCAGTTTTTGGTTTGACTAACCTAATTAAAAATTTAACATTTCACATCAAGAACATTTTGACTGCCCATCATACGTAGTTTATAAAGTGAAACCCAATTCATCAGGAATTTAAGATATGATCGCATAGCCGAAGAAGTTTTTAGTTAAACGGAAGTAGTACCAACTCTTTTACCAAAATTGTGTAATTTCAGCATGACTTAGTAAATATTTCAATAACGTTCATATTTTGCATTGAAGTTTAAATTTACTTTTATCTTACTATAAATAATACAATAAACCTGATTTTATAAAGAACTTTTAATCTCGCTTATAAACACGTTTCTAAAAACTTTATATTTTATATTTATGTATAGAATGTTTATAAATAAAATGGATATTACATAATTTTACTCATCTTTTTGTGTTAGAAATTAAATATTAAAAACCTTGAACAGTGTTTATGATTAATTGATCTAAAATTATGCTACAAGTTACAGGTTAATATTTTGCTTCAATCATTGGGTTTTTGTACTGACAACAGATCTACGATAATGTTTGTTTTCTATATTTGTGGTCTTCCATTTTGTGATGGTCTTTACTCATCTTCTGTTATCAAACTTTAGCACGATGTCTCATAAGAATCTTTCATTAGTAGAGTCTACTATTATAGGTATGAACAAGATCCATTAAAAGCTCACTAAAATTGCAACACATGATCCATGATATACAGCCTCAAAGATCATGAAAATCATTAGAGTCTGACTTAAATCTTTTTTTTGCTGAACAGTATCTATTATTCAGCCCAATCTCCAACAAACCGAAACTTTTAAATTTTAATCGATGGATAGATTTTAGGATTTTCATTATCTTAAAAAATCAAACAATTTGTGGTGTTTACTCATTTTTGAGGCTGTGTGTATACATTAGGATGGGCCGGTTTGTAAGGACAAACATTTTTCGATATTGTGCCATCGATTTTTCGATAGCTTTTGGCATGAGGAAAAAAATTTTACACTACGACATATCAAAAAAATCATTTTCAAGGCGCCCAAATTTCAGAAAAAGTCTAAAAATGTTCCTCATGCCAAAAGCAATCGAAAAATCGATGGCAAAATATAGATTGCTAAATCGACACACCCTAATGTATATATTATTTTTTGGGGTAGTTCAAGAGAAAATGGCAATGGTTTGTTATATATTTTTAGAAAACTGATGCCATGCTAATGAATTCTTTCAATCATTGAAAAACGTTAAATCCAACGGACATTATTAGAACATCAAGGGCTTTTGTTTTTACAATACCCATTACCGCAAATGAAGTAACGTGCAGATTAATAGAATGAATGTAACTATTTCTGTACCCCTAAATTAATAATTAGTGAAATCTCATTTACTACAATTGTATAGTGCTATGAATTATAAAAAATGCTGTATATATTGAGAATAGTTACTACCGATGCCAAAAGCAATATACCCCCTATACATACATATATACGCCTCCCCCGCGTCATTTTAGCGCATGTAACGAATTTCAAAAACGACCTTTACAAATACCACTGGCAGTGGCTAAATTTTTGGAGTCCATATATTTTACAAGTATGTAACATTAAATTGCTATTGACCGATAACGCCCTTTGATGTACAATTAGCAACTTTCCAACATAAATGATATTAACCGGCATGATATAAAGTTTGGCTTAAGGACTGAGTAGCTTCGAAAAGTACTGATTTAGTACTTATTAATATCTGCTAAAACATGTTTAAAGCAGAATGACACGGAGATTTTATCGGATATACGGATATATGCCGATGGGCAGCCTTGAAATCATATAGACATCCAATCTGGTACTGAAATGTCGGTCATCTTTTAATGAGATTTCGAGACATTCTGAAGAGTGACTATAATGGACATTCGGAAACCAAAATTTTTCCCGATATTATAAATTTTGTTGCATAATTTGCTGTTTCCGAAGCGTATTATCCAATTACGTATGATCTTTGATTTAATTTTCGTTTAATACAGTTACTATTTCAGCAGTTCAACTGCAATTTTCGTTTCTGTCATTTATATAGTACACGGTGAATGAAAGTTTTTTTTTTGCTTCTAGAATTTGCGTTTAGATCCGTAAATGTCGATGTTGAATTAAAAAAAATGTAGCATAAACAACAAGTTAAGGACAAAAAGTTAAAGCTCAAGACCAAGTTTAACCTCGCTCCCGTATGACCCGAGTCACACTCGTGTCAATGTCAATTCAGTGACTGCTGCATCGTAATTATACTCAGCGGCCGGGTCGATTTGTATGGACGATCAAAATGTAAAAATCGTATAGCAGAAACGCATTCTACGGAAAATTCTAAGAAAGTTTCCTCAAGAAACCATAGGTCTAAAATCAAATTCTATCTTGCGCATTTCGTATTTTATCCAACAAAAAAAATATTGAAAACAAGGTAGAACGGTATATTCGGCTTTGCCGAATCTTAAATACCCTACACCAGCATACATATTTTTTAGGTTGATATATATGGGAGCTATAACCAATTATAGGCCGATCATCATAGAATTAGTTATAGCGATTTTGGTATATATGGGGATTATTTATGACGAATTTCAACTTAATAGCGATATTTATAAGAAATTTATGCTAATTTAAGTGATTTTTGGAAGTGAACTTTATATGGGGATATGGTCAAATATGGGCCGATCCAAAAAAAATTTAGTGTTGTGATTTCTTTTAGCACGAAACTTATTTTTTCTGAATTTTGTATGGATACTGCAATTCTGAAGGCATTTATAGACCATAGAACCATATTTCGGGAAGAAATTTGTATGCGGGCTAGGAGAAATCATGAACCGATTCTTATAATTTTCACCAGAGTTAGTCCTCATTCACCACTTGTGGTGGTGGAGGGTATAAAAATATGTATTGAAATATTATTGGATAAAAGTCAAAATGCGCAAGATAGGATTTGATTTTAGACCTATGGTTTCATGAGTGCACAGAGAAAACTGATTCATGTTCACAACCGAATATGTCGCCAATCGAATTTTGTCGGTTGCACGTACTATCACAAAATTCGATTGGCATGACTGAATATATGGTAGCTGTGTTATTCTCTTGCTGAATTAATGGTAGACTCAACTGTTTAAAATAATATAATTCGGTAGTAAGGACAGAATATGTTAGTGGTGATAATTACGATTTTTTCTAGCACATGATTTAAGTTAAGGACGTTTCTAACTTTTCTCCCATTTATTGATAAAAGTAGAATGTGTTTATTCTTAAAATATGTACAAAATCTTAATATATAAAGGAAAAGTGTGTAATTAACATTGCAATATTTTCACTTATTTGAAATTTTTAAAATGGTAGTGGCTATTTGACATATTTTCTTGTTTAGATTGAGGCTGATTTAGAACTTGAATAATCTTGACATTTCTGTGTCTGTAAATAAAATGAGTGAAATAATTCATTCAGGAAAACAATGTGAGAACAAAAGATTAACATACATTTTAAAACCCAGAAAAATGTATCGGTGTTTTGTTGACGAGTTCAAGATAGCGTGGATATTTTCTATTGCGAAAGAACTATCGACGGTCATAGGCTGACTCCTCGCAACTAACTTCCAAGATGAGATATAGTGCTAAACGATTCCTTATCATACAGATGTGATTGTTGTTATGAAACCTAAAAAAATATTTGAACACGTCTTTAATGAATAGTTTAATATAAATCCAATAAACTCACACTTTAATGTAAATCTCCTAATGCTCATTTGTTAAGTTAAAAAAATTAGTAGATCTTTGTTTTGTTTAAATTTGCAAAATTAAAAATATTTTAGACAAAATAAATTATTTTGTGAATTTCAACTTATTTTATACAAGCTAAATGTTTTGTCAAAAATTTCTACCAATAGAAATTTTTCTTTCGGTTGAGAACACCGAATTTGAATTTTTCATATCGTAATCGAATTTTTCGATTACAACCACTAATATTTGGGGATTGAACGAATATTGCTGAATTTAAATTAGTCATGGTAGACGAATTAATAACTAAAATTTTAGAAAACATTAAGATGGTTAAGATAACTAACATTAGTATTGTCAGAACAATAATTCGATTGAAATTGTATTTTTACAATTCCTATCATAGAAAATCTATTGAAATTATAGTTTTTTAATTATGATATCTTAATTTCAGTTCATCTTATTAAATATTTAAAATGGGAACTGATTTCCAATCAAACTCTTTTCTGTGTGTGCCATACAATATTATCAAAACCTTTTATCCACAGCTGGAATTTTAAATCTCTTTTTACTCAGTAATAATAATTTGGGCACCATAACACCACGTTTGGTTTATCATACAGCGCTAGTTCTTACGTCTGTGGCGATGAAAATTTAACTTTGGCGACATGGCGATAAGTAATTGGTTTTATTTTCTTCAAATGACTTTAACATCTTTTCATATTTATATGAAAATAGCTTTATTCACCTTTATTCAGTTTCGATGAAGGTTAAAAAAGATCTGACACCCCTGGTTCATAGGTTCTGAATCTGCAGTTGTGCAGTTGTGTCTGTCTGACTTTATTTATTTTAAAGAACAAAAGTTTTCTTTCCAAGCATATTTATATTTCTATTTAAGAAGCAAAGTTTGCAGTAGAAATTCCAAAATAACTATGTAGTTGATTTAAGCTAAGCGAATCTTTTCGAATATACCAAGAATTTATAACATGAAAATCAGCCGGAAAAGGTTAGTGATACTAATTGCCAATAGGTGATTAAGTTAATGTCAATATATTAACCACAGTTTACATCCCGCTAATATTGTTGTCCAGGTTTGATAATGTGCGGAGTAACCTTCGATCTCTCAAATTTATAATAATAACACGAATAAGATCTCTGAAGATGTTAAGAAATAACTTTGAAAGACTAATAGCTACTTTAGGATACACTATCTATATACATATGTAGCATTAATTACTGTATTAAAAGCTTAAAATGTCATAAATTTTTAGATTCTTGTTTTGACACTGATTGACTATTTATACATTTATAACTCTGTGGATACATTTGCACCGAAATATTTATAATACATTTTATAAATATTGCATGTGACATATGAAAACTTACCAAGTGTTTACTAACTTTTTAAACTAAAAACGACCTACATACATGTACTTATAACCCCATCATTTTCAACCCCATAATTATTAAATGCTACACATAAAACTGACACTACAATTAAAAAACTACATTTGCATGCTAAACAAGCATTAGCTTTTCGTACAGTGTAAAACATTTCCCCTCTATTTTGTTCGCCTTAAGTGAATTCGTCGCCACAATAAGTTCGAAAACTTAGTAAAATCATTTCCAATTATTTTAGCTTGTGCACACAAGCTAACTCGCTAGCTGTGTGGATACAAGCTAGTCTCCACTCGTGAGACTAAAACATTCCACTAGTTTGATTTGCTTTGGTTGGGGTTTGGTCGTTTGAATACTCATGTTTTCAAGTTAGTAACATTTGGACTGTGTTTAGGTAAGGTACGAGTACAAAACTTGAAAGACTTTAAAAAGGCAAACAACGGGCGGTTGCCATAAAGAAACGAGTGAATAAACAAATTTAAGAGAATGGCTTAAAGTTTTGAATACTCTCTTTTTTTGGGGGGAATAATATGGCTTAAAGTAGTTTGTGTGTGTGGATTTGAGAGCGTTTTTTTGAGATCTCTAAAATATTGCAACGAACTTAAACTCCCGCTTTATTCATGCGAGTATTCAACAGTTTTATTTTTCTGTGTTTGTGTGTTTTTTTCGTCTCTAACTTTAAAAGTTAAGATTCTTAATTAATGAGTGTCGCTTTTCGAAATTTGAGGTGTATATTTCTGTAACCATATAGTCAATCAGTTCAAGTTTTTCCGTCGAAGCGAATACAATCGAAAGTTTTCATTCAATAAACGAGTGCAACTAAAAGAAAATAAATTTGCAGTGTAAATTGAAAAAAAAGTAATACTAATACCTATAAACCAAAAGAAAATCAATATTAATTATAAACCAAAAGAATTCAAGCAATTTGTGTCCATCAATTTCGAGTGCTACCTTGGTGATTTTTAATTCGTTACTTTTAAACAAATTACTATAGTGCCCTAAACAAAACCTTACTGTAATACAAAAAAAAGAAAAGAAAAAATAATGTAAAACAACTATTAAGTTAAAAAACCACTTTTCGTTTAAAGACGATGACGTATCTATCCATATCTGTATAAAATGTTGTATGTATGACTGAATGAATGTTTTGTTTAGACTCTTTTTTCCTTTTAACTGTTTTTCGTCGTGTGCTTGTACTCGTTATTGTTGGTATCAAAAGAATAACAGCTAAACAACAATAACAACCACAAAAACATTTGTGTACAAAAAGTCTGTTTTGAAAAAAGTCCACTAAGACTTAAATGGAGAATTTTATTGTAGTGTTTGTTGTATTTGACATTGTTATTATAATTGTGTAATATTATTTATATTTTATTTTTTGTTGTTTACTACAAATTTATCTTGGCTCTCTCTTTATTTTATTTCTTGCTCTCTCTATATTCAATGCTCCCTCACTTTTATTATTGTATGTGTTTCTCTTTTTTTTTAAACCACGACTTGGTCAACTCAAGCTTTTATGTCTTTTTGGGAGTGGTCCCCCAAAAAATAAGTAATTTTCTTAATAATACTTATTTATTTTAAACAAAATAATCATGTTTTTCTTAGTGAACAATTTACAAATAAATGTTAAATAAACACCTGCATTTACTGAAAAGGTATTTATTGTGATTTGTTTAATTATATAATTATAAATTCAACAACAATCGTCTTTTTGTTCAAGAAATTTGTGAAGCTCGTGATAATTTTTTGTAAAATAATGATGTATAAAAATTTTATAATTTTCGAATTCGCCACACATTAGTTGGGTATTCCCAGTTTCATAAGAGTATAATAGGTTGGTCTTTCCATGTGCAACAATTGGAAGCATTAGACAAAATGTTGAATTGAAGATATTCTCGAATTATCAGTTTGTATGTGAAATTAAGAGAATTTCATAATTTTTTTCCTGGATTATTAATACAAATTGATTTAAGTCTTAATAATAAGAAAATATTCGGATAATTTTTGGAATCCAAGAAATTTGTCATCAAAATATAAAAGAAATGTCGAAAGAATATACGTTTTTAAAATTCTTTGGAATGGTTTTCTTTCGTCATCGATTAACTGGAAGCTTGAAATTAAATTGTCAGCTTAGACACTCTATAAATAGTTACTAAACTAACTGAACTTGTTCTGTATTGGATATTATTGGATTAAATATAATTATGTACCAGGAAAACCTGGGACCGAGTAAAATTGATCGCAATTTTCTTATTTGAGGTTTTGTCATTCGATATCGAGCAAGAAATTTAATACATTTTATTAGAATTTCGATATCCAAATAATTGTTTGATATGATAGCTCATTCGATCACGAACTAGTTCTATAATGAATGCGTATGGCCAGTACTAGTTCTAGTGTGGAGTTGCGAGCAAAAAAGTTTTGTTTGATATTGTCACTACCTGAACTGGTACTAAAGAATCATTCCAAGTAACCAGTTCTTTCATAAATGATTTTTGTTTCAAATTCTCACCTTCTAGAGAAACTTTTACGAGCAAACATACATTTAAAAACATATTGGAACTACATAGTTTCAAGAGGCAGATTGAATTACCTCATTTATACTTAATAGATTTTTGAATTCATTCAGCGGGCATTGCATATTGGACACATATTGAAGAATTCTGTAAGAAATTTAGTACATTTTATTAGAATTTCGATATCGAAATACATAATTGTTCGATCACGAATGCGGTAATTCGGCCCTGTATTAGTTCTACAAATAGTTCTGTAATGCATGCATATAGCCAGTACTCGTTCTAGTGTTTTGTTTGAAATTATCAGTACCAGAATTGGTACTAAAGGATGGTTCCGAGTAACTAGTTCTTTAATAATTGATTTTTGTTTGAAATTATCACCTTCGGAGCTAGTTCTAGAGAAACTTTTCCGAGGAAACATACATACTTAAAAACTGATGTCTGATTGAAATTGTCTGTTTTTTGCCTTATTTATTGAATTACCTTAACAAATTGCTAACTACATATATTTTTGAATTCATTAAGAATTCATATTTGAGAATTCTATTAAAATGATTTTGTAAAAAAACTCGTTTCTCTAGTCTAGAACCAATGTAAACTAGTGCCAAAGAATTAGTTCCTTAAAAACTATTCCAGAAGTAGTTGCGACATCACTAGTTCCAAGGCTGTAATTAAAGAATCTGAAGTGGTTCTGATTATACTCGTTCTAGAACTGGTTATTTTAGAACAAGTTCTGTAAATGTTCCTGAGACCGAATCACCGTATTCGATATCGAGTAAAACTGATCGTAATTTTCTTATTTGAGATCATGACATTCGATATCAAGAAAGAAATTTAGTACAATTTTTTATAATTTCGATAACGAAATATTTTTTTATTCGATTACGAATGCGTATCATGGGACTATTGCAATTAAAACAATTGATATAAATTTCTCGCATGGGTTTAAAGAAATGTATGTATAAAGGACTTATGAAATTAAAAATCACTATATTATTTGAAAGCGTTTAAACAGTTCCTTGGTTTGTGTTCCCATACTCCCGTATCATGATTCATAATTTGTTGCTCAGTGTTTTTAATCATTTTGTTAACGCGTACTAAATCGAAATAATTAATCTGATTGAGCAGTTGTTTATCTTCTCGAAACGAAATTTCTTTGTTCATTAAGAATAAACAAACTTTTGTGACTTTTGTAACGTATTTTTCTGGCAGTATTTAGAATGATTAAGCTAAATCTTCTCTTGCTCTCTGAGTAATGACTGATCGATAAAAGTTAATTAAAATTAATAATATTTATAAAAGTGGAAATAAAACTGTAAACATGCAGACTACAAATAAATAATCTGCACGATTTATTTAACAATGTTTTAATGTTAACCAATTATCGTGATGGTAAACTTTAGCAGTTATCCTAGATTTGCAACATATGCAAGGTTTGTAGGGATAGTTTGCAACGAAGAGTGATTTCCGCTTTTATTAAAAAAAAAACAGTTGATTAAATGAAAACTGAATAACGTATAAAGACTGCCAATCACTTACATATATGACAACTAGAGAGCCAAAAACCTAATTCTTTTGTCAAAAACCTAATTCATGAGAATGTATTGCTATGTATTTTGTTATTGTATATGCGTGAAAAGAGAGTAATTTTGTTTAATGTTTTTCTTTGACATTTCTCTCCTCTTCTTCCGTTCTATATATTTATTCTAAGGCCAAGCTTATTTCGCATGTTTATCTGTACCCTGTCGATCTGTTAATAACTATAAATTTTTCTTCGGAATAACAAAACTTTTCAAGAACTGTTTCACTCATTGATCGGTTTTTATAATTTCATAGATTCTATGGTTTATTTATAATTACACAGAGAAAACTGATTCGTGATAGCAACCGAATTTGTTGCCAATCGAATGATTCTACCTTAGTGACTGAATTTTACAATTGTGGCTATAGAATTTTAAAAAAGGTAACAAAAGTTTGGTTGCATTAATCGAAATTCTTTGTCAACTGTATTTCTGTTGATAGAACCGAAAAATTCTATGTGTACAACCGAATCATTCGATTGGCAACAAATTCGGTTGCTATCACGAATCTGTATTCTCTGTGTAAAATTGCAAAACTCCACAGGTTATATTAGATTCCTGAAAACATAGTATCAATCATCTGACTGGAAGTCAGTTTGCTTTTGGTACCGCGAAATTGTAAATATTTCACCGATCAGCCACTACTAAAGGGATCTTGCACAAAACTGACCAATCTTGGTTAGACAAGGTAGATAGCAAGGGTGACAAGGGTTATATGTCGAAAGTTATTCAAGGTTGGTACTGAAATACTTTAGGTATGGAGAGGAGTCACTTTTCGAAAGTAAATGGAACGATGAAGAAGGAAACCATATAATATATACCCGTCATTGTCCAAGGTTACAATGTACCAGATTTTAATGATTAAGACAATAGTTCCTCGATGGCCTGGAGGATATTACGAGGAAAAATCCATATTTAACAGACGTGCAAAATTGCTGTCAGATCTGTGGAGGAAGTATAAATATTCACTGAGTCCGTAGATAATGTTAACTTAACGAATTATTTGCAAGTAAAATTATCATTAACTGCATAAATTTGAAAGAGTACAATCTATTCCAAATAAGTAATTTTAATCTCGCCTCGTTAAAAGAATTTTTAAGTATTTCACTTTGACTGTCAAAAACAGTTGTATTTGCTGGTTATCTAGGTTATCCAGGTCTTAACTGGAACTGAAAGTGAATAAGCCAATTTGTTTACATTTTGATAATTTTAACGAGTTTTGTTTAGATTTGTATTTTGTTCATCTGAATCGATCGCGTTCTTCCACTGTTGGCTATGTGTGTCGACCACTGTTTTAGACACTCTGTGACATGACTTAAAAATGCGTTATTTTTCAAATGTTTAGCTTAAATTTTGAAACATTTGTACAATATAAATTTATTCAAAGTATTGGTCATTGTTAGCTCATCTTTTGAGGCCAAGAACGATTCAAGCTAATTTCGGATACTCTGTTCCAAAGAGAAGTGTATCCCAGAGATAGTGTACTTAATCGATCGAAATAATTAGTAATCGGACGGGGCAAGGTCTGGACTATAAGGTGAGTGAGGCGAAACTTCCCAACCACTTCATTATAAATAACAGGTCATGTCTGATCGCATATTCTGGGCGTTTTGCGTTCGGAACAGATGATGGTCTGGTCAGATTTCAGCAGGTCATAATAGGTAGGACTCCCACCAAATACCTAAGCACCATGGATATTTGGCTTTCGTGTCGATTCGGATGGGCTTCAAGTATGATCTCTAACGCTTCGTTTTATCGTAATGGATCCATTTTTCATCGCAAGTAATGATTCGGACATGCAAAATCGTCTTTCAAGTTCTCTGGGCTTCAATTCGTATGGTATGCATCCTACTGCACGCAAACGTTTTGAAATTGCTGCTTGATTAGCTGCCAATGATTTTACAAGCTCTTCTTGAGTTTAACAACAATCTCCGTGGAGAAATGCAATTCTTGGTCTTCAAACTTTTTTAAAATTAAAGAAATAAAGCAAAACTTTCAGCATATGACACATTGTTAGCGCAAAATTCGACATTTTCGAATCAAAAAAACTTTATTGTTTAAATTATAATGTGCAATGCCGATTTCCACTACTTTAATACGAACCAGGATTATACCTGATATCAGTCATGTTTGTAACTTATTTGGGGGCATCGGGAAGTTAATTTCAACAAACAGACAGATAACGACTCCACTATTTATGACGATCCAAAATATATATACTTTACGGGGTCGTAAATTTGAAGTCTAGAAATTTTAAATGGAGTGAAAAACATATATATGCCCTTACCACTCATGGCGAAGTGGAGTGTACTTACGATTCGTCTGAACCCAACTTTAACACCCCAACTTGTTTATTGATTATTGTTTTCTTTGGAATTCGCCACACATTTGTTGTGATTTTTTTTTGTCTGTTAACTTTTATTTCGCTCCCCTCTACATGTTTTAAATGCCATATTAACTGTTGATATTTAACCATATTTATTGTAATACTTTGCCATATTAACAATAAAAAAATAAACATAAATTTTTTTACACATTCGCATATAAATGGTCACTATGAAAAGAGGTTAAAGCCCTTTTAGTTTTTATTTTTTTTAGTTTTGTTATTGTGTGTAGTAAGTAATTTTTTGCAAATATGTATAAATTTTATTCGCAGTAAATAAAAATAACAAAAGTAAATTGTTTTGGTGGGGCTTCACTTAAAGATTGTTTTTCATGTGTTATTTATCTTTAAGATTGTGTTTTCTTATTTTTGTTTTTGTTATTTTATAAAGTGTAGTTAACTTGAAAACTACATTACATACTACATATATTGCAGTGTAATTTATATGTGAAAACCGTAAAGAAAAATTAACACAATGCGACTTTCTTTCTTTAGGGAAAATTAATGTAATGAATTCTTCGAGTATATATGTAATTTGTATTATTTTGTTATTTGGTGTATCATCTATCAGTTAGTCGATCGTGTGATAGTACAAGTATGTGTAATTATATTTTTTAAAAATATGAATTTCTAGGTGTTTCTTGTTGTAGAGATATGTATATTTTAGATGACAATTTTTACTCTAAAATTGTAAAATAAAAAAATTAAATTTTTTAAAGCATTTCTTATAAATACCCTGCATTTCACTTCAATATTATATTTTCGATTGCTCTGCTGAAAGCTTACTTATATGGATTTCTGATTTTTATACCCTTCACCATTTTGTCATTCCGTTGTCATGTCCATCTGTATGTTGATTAACTTTCCGTAGCCCCCAAATAACCAACATATGTATATGATTCATAAATCAATATATCGGGAATTCTTCCTGCTCGGATGCTATTTAAAATCGACGAATCGGCCCACAAATGGCTGATATATAAGGTAAAAACCGGGATAACCTCGATTTTTGGCCTATTTTTGATCTATATATGGATTACTAAGTCATTAATATAGACAATATGGATATCTAATGATAGATATTTCAAAGTCCATTGCAACGATGTATATAAGGCTATAGTAAGTTGGACCTACAATGGGTCAAAATCGGGAAAAATATTTTTTAACTCGTTGTTATAAATTTTTTTTCAATAAAATTTAAAAAAAAATTTTTCAATAAAATTTAAAAATTTTTTTTTTAAAAAATTGAAAATAAATTAAATAAAAAATTTAAAAACAAAATCAAATTTTGTTTACCTAAAAATATTTAAATATTTCATTATACCCTAAAAATATTTAAATTAGAATCACTTTCTGAGTCGAAAAATTGTCTGTCCATGTAAACCTTGTGCGCAGAGTACAGGTCGCAATTTTGAAGATATTTCGATCAAATTTGGTACATATTATTTTTTCGGCTCAAGGACCAAGCCTATTGAAACTCTCTGAAATCGGTCCGTTATTTCACCTAGCCCCCATACAAATGTCCTCCCGAAATTGTACTTTATCGGTCATAAATGTTTAATTTATATATGTATCTCCACAAATTCCGCTCCAAATAAGTTTTATATACACAAAATTCATGTCACCAAATTTTGTTACGATCGGTCCATAATTAGTCATAGCTCCCATATAGACCCGCTTCCGAAAATCACTTTAACGTGCATAAATCGCTTAAAAATGTTGGTATACTCACAAATCCTATAGAAAATCTATGTGAAATTGTACTTAGAACGCAAAATACGGATTCCAAGTTATACCACGAAGGAAGCTTTATCAGATGCGGTTATAAGGGAATGACAAAATATTTCAAATGAAACGAATGATACTGTAATTAGTTCAATGAATGCATCGTCACTGTTAAGCAAGTAAGAAAGTATAGTCGGTCAAGTCCGCCACATGATCCCTACAACGAGAATAGTTTGAAATAGTAATATGTAGTTTGAAGTGGCCTGACCAATCACCAGATAGATATCAATCCAATAGAGAACCTATGAAGATTGTAGATTCCTAAATACGGACTCAAAATTATACCGAAAAAATTATCAGATGCGGTTCTTTGATTGGTTCAATGCATCGTCGCTATGAATCAGTAATAAACAAGTAAGAGTACTATATTCGGCCGTGTCGAATCTTAAATACCCTCCACCTAAAATGATGGTACCTATAACAACTGAAATAATATAACAATTGTTAGAAAGACTAGTTTACGCAGAAGATGTTTTATTTCAAATGTACAAAAAATTGTATCTAATTCAGCAATTTATAACTGAAATTCCTATTAGAACGTATGAAATTTATCAATAATTAGTTAATACGTTTGGATCAACATTTTTCCCATTTAACCTCAAGTGAAGAAACAGAGTATAAACAAGTAAGAGTGCTATATTCGGCTATGCCGAATCTTATATACCCTTCACCTTTGTTGTGGATGCATTATTATTTTTTATAATTAGTATATATGTATGTACATTGCCCACTTTCAGCGTACAGCATCCTAAATTTATCAAGAACACAAAAAACAACAACAACGCCAAACGAAACAAAACACCAAAAGAAAAAACAAAATACGCAAGGCAATGAAACCAACACACATCCAAACATACGTTTAATTGTATAAAAAACAACAACAACGCCAAAAGAAACAAAATACGCAAAGCATGCACATTAAAACATACGATTTGTTGATTTTTTGTCAAAAAAACCAACACACAACCAAACAAGCGTTTAGTTGTATAAAAAACAACAACAACGCCAAAAGAAACAAAACACAAAAAAAAACAAAATACGCAAAGAATGCACATCCAAAAACATACGATTTGTTGATTTTTTGTCAAAAAAACCAACACACAACCAAACAAGCGTTTAGTTGTATAAAAAACAACAACAACGCCAAAAGAAACAAAACACAAAAAAAAACAAAATACACAAAGCTTGCACACCCAAGCATACGTTTTGTTGTTTTTTTGTCAAAGCATGCAATACATTGTGTTTTTTGATGAAATTTTCAGAGGTTGTCTCGGATTTTTGCTCATATCTCCGTTATTTATGGACGGATTTTGCTGATTTTAAATAGCAAAATTCTCGAAAGTATGTCTGACAGAATTGTTGAAGATTTGGATCCCGGAGATATATGGGGCCTTCAGAAAATTGATTTCAACAGACAGACGGACAGACAGACAGACAGACAGACAGACAGACAGACAGACAGACAGACAGACAGACAGACAGACAGACAGACAGACAGACAGACAGACAGACAGACAGACAGACAGACAGACAGACAGACAGACAGACAGACAGACAGACAGACAGACAGACAGACAGACAGACAGACAGACAGACAGACAGACAGACAGACAGACAGACAGACAGACAGACAGACAGACAGACAGACAGACAGACAGACAGACAGACAGACAGACAGACAGACAGACAGACAGACAGACAGACAGACAGACAGACAGACAGACAGACAGACAGACATACAGACAGACAGACAGACAGACAGACAGACAGACAGACAGACAGACAGACAGACAGACAGACAGACAGACAGACAGACAGACAGACAGACAGACAGACAGACAGACAGACAGACAGACAGACAGACAGACAGACAGACAGACAGACAGACAGACAGACAGACAGACAGACAGACAGACAGACAGACAGACGGACATGGCTTAATCGACTCCGCTATCTATAAGGATCCAGAATATATATACTTTATAGGGTCGGAAATGAAAAATGTAGAAATTACAAACGGAATGACAAACTTATATATACCCTTCTCACGAAGCTGAAGGGTATAAAAAGGGTATACAAATATATTTAGACAAATTTCAAAATATTGGGTTATGGGACTTATATGGGAGCTATAACCAATTATTGGACCTATCATCGTAAAATTTGATACATCGATTTTTGTATATATTGAACAAATTTGTTTCGAATTTCAACCTGATAACTATATTTGTAAGAAATTTGTAAGAAAGCTATGGTCAAATATGGGCCGATCCACAAAAAATTTGGTGTTGTGATTTTTTTAAGCACGAAACTTATTTTTCCTGAATTTTGTGTGGATACTGCAGTTTGGTACGCATTTACAGACCATAGAACCATATTTCGGGTAGAAATTTGTATGGGGGCTAGGTGAAATCATGGACCGATTCCTATAATTTTTACCAGAGTTAGTCCTTTTAACATAAAAATAACGTATGTAAAATTGTATGGTATTATCTGCAATCTATTTGCAACAATACCTAAAACAATTTTAAAATGATCATGTTTTTTTAGGTTGTCTCACATTTTGGTTCATAACTCTGGTTTCACTGAACCGATATTGCTGATTTTCAATACCAAACTGCTTAGGAGAACAATAAACATTTTTCTTGCAAGTTTACCAATTTTGTTTGTCTATTTTGGACGTGAGCGTGTTTTACACAGACAGACAGACAGACGGACATATCTCAATCGACTTAGAATTTCATAAGGATCAATAATATATACTTTATTGGGTCTCAGATGAATATTTCTCAATGTTACACACGGAATGACAAACTTATATATGCCCTCATTCACCACTTATGGTGGTGGAGGGTATAAAAACAAGGGATATCCAACAAAATGCTGAGACGCTAAAAGGGCCAGACAACTTTTATGAATATGAAACCTGATTTACCATTCTTTTGTCAATTAATACTTTCAAGCGTAGAGAAATACACATTGAGCGGAAACTCTCCTGTCAAATACCTAACTCAGTTTTCAAAAACCTAAGTGGTGAGAATAAATAGTAAAAAAAATGTGAAAACGAAAACAACACTCGTATGTGTAACTGTTTTGAGTAATTTTTTTGTTTGAGTTTTTTTCTAGTTTCCGCTCTATGAATATTTTCTCTATGCATAGAGAATAGACATAGAGCGGAAACTCTCCTGTCAAAGACCGAATTCAGTTGTCAGAAACCTAAGTGGTGAGAATGTATTAGTAGAAAAAGTTATGTGAACACAAAAACAACACTCGTATGTGTAATTATTTTGAGTAATTTTTTTGTTTGAGTTTTATTCTAGTTTCCGCTCTACGTATCTCTATGTTTCTATGCTATACCTGTCTATACCTGATAAATTTTTATCATGATAAACTTCAAAATGGTTGTCAAGATGAAAAATCATCATAGTCATAGTCTCCATTTATTAGTATTATTGCTTCGTTATGACAAAATTGTTAGTGCTTTTGCACAGACAACTTTGTCTTGACAACAAACGTCATTAATTGTTACGATAAATATTTGTCAAGTATAGACAGGGGTTTAAGTTTGTTTTCTATTCTCAGAATTTAATATAGCAAATAAAATTATATATTAATAAAATACAAAAAAAAAAATACAAATTTCATCTGAATTTCTTTGTATGTATGTATTTTGAACTATTAATTAAATATTTGTAAAAGTTTCGATTGTAATGTCAACCACTATACTACTCTAACCACTATTAATTCGTACGGTGGTAAAATTCAAAAAAAAATTAAATCATTCACATGTACCGCATTCAAAATTGAATTATTCATATAAAGTTTTTGTTAATTATGATTCTCAGAAGAAGTACCAAAATATGCAAAGAAGAAATTATGCTGGAAATAATGTTTCTTTAAATACAACCCTTTACAATCTAAGTACTTTAAAATGCAGCTCTTCTAAGTTGACCATTATTAATTCGTACGGTATAAAAAGTTCCGTTATTTTTGGCTCAGGTTTCTTTTTTGGCAATTTTAATCACTTACAATCTTTCAAATTTTGATTCACACTATTTTCTTAAATTGTTGACAATTAAAAAATTATAATGGTGCGCGGGAAGCCAATATCGGACGATATTCGAAAACTTATAATTGATAAAGTTAAAATTGGAAAAAGTTACCAAGAAATTGGAAAAGAATTAAATTTATCTAAATCAAGTGTACAAGGTATAGTGGAATTTTATAAGAAAAACAATTCAATTACCTCTAATGTAGAAAAACGAGGAAATATATCGTCAATAACCGCACGCGACATTAGGTCGTTGGAAAAAATAGTTAGAAAAAATAGAAGAGACACCGTAAGAAATTTAAGTGTTGAGTGGTCAGCAGCAATTAGTAAATCCGTTGGACGGGAAACAACCCGAAAACATATAAAAAAACTCGGCTATGGATTTTACAAGGTAAGTTAGATGTGGATTAATATGTGGAAGCTTATCTATAAAATGTGGTTAATCTTTAGGCTAAGTCAAAACCATTGCTTACTGCTATCCAAAAGAAAAAACGGCTGTTATGGGCAAAGGAACGACAATCCTGGACACAAAGGCAATGGAACTCAGTAATTTTTAGTGATGAATCCAAGTTCGAATTGCAGATAGGAGACACTCGAACTAAAGTTGTGCGCAAGACAAATGAAGCCTATCACAGAGATTGCCTAAAACGAACAGTAAAGTTTCCTGCCAGTGTAATGATTTGGGGCTGCATGTCGGCTAAAGGTGTTGGACAACTCTGTTTTATTGAAAACACTGTTAATTCAGCTCGATACATACATATACTTGAGGAACATTTGATTGCATCAGTTGAAAAACTTAGTTCTTTCGGTGAATACACATTTCAACAAGATGGGGCACCAGCCCATACAGCTAAAATTACAAAACAGTGGTTCTTAAATAACAATATAAATGTTCTAGAGTGGCCATCATCCAGTCCGGACCTTAATCCGATAGAGTCCGTGTGGGCAATTATGAAAAGACGCCTCAGGAATGAGCCCCAAAAAACAATTTCCGAATTGAAGAAAAAAATAGAAGAAATATGGAACTCCATTACCCCAGATGAATGCAAAGAATTGGTAGAATCAATGAGTAGAAGAATAAAAGCCGTGATAGATGCTAAAGGGGATGTTACACAATATTAATTAAACATGAATATGCCGTACGAATTAATAATGGTCGATATTAATTGCATACATTTCAAAGTATCTGAAATTTTTGTTTTCTGAAATAATATTTCCCTATGAAATAAATGTTATGTTGCTTTTAATAAAAATTATAAAAATTTTTTAAAGTAATAAATTAATTTTGGTTTTAATCCGATTACTTTTGAAGGGAATGTAGGCTCTTAAAATTTATAAATAACAATGTAATCCTGCCGTACGAATTAAATGTGGTTAGAGTAGTATATAACGTCGTAGAAATTCGTATCCACAACGAGATAATTTTAAAACAAAATTTCATAGTTTGATTTTTAAAATGTTTCAATGATACTATAGGGTATTCAATGATCTGTTGATACTGAATGTTCATACTACTTTTAAATTTCTTGAATTTGAATAAATTTATTTCAAACATAATTTCACGCACAATTTTCTTTAAAAATTATAATTTTTTATTAAAAAAAATTATACTTTCAATGCTTTTAAATGGAAATGCAAAAAATATGAAAAGCAAATTATGTATTTTAATTGAAAATTATCGTCTCATGCATGATGGGAGCAACATGTAGTATAAATGTTTGGATCTTTATAAGCCAGCTAATGCATCATAAAAACATATCCATAAATACGTATGTACGTAAGCCGGTATAAACTTGAATTTTCCAAAAACATGATGAACGAACTACAGAGCGAGTGATTGAACGACTGACTGAATGAATGAATGAATCATAGAAAGTAATTGTATGGCATTCCATAAAAGCTAAAATACAATTGTTGCGAGTACATTACGTGATGATCATAATGATCATTTAATCGCCTTAATGACGATTACAAAAAGAGCAACAAACACAATTGTCGATATTCATTTGGTAAAATGAAAGTTTAAAGAAAAGTGAATTAATTGTATGAGATGTTTTTTTTTACTGTAGTTGAATAGTTAAGGTAGGAAATGGTTGTCTTAGTAAATCTGAAAAAAATTTTAATTAATTAATTGTTATTTACTGTAAAAGTAGTTCAAGTTTAACTTAATAAAAAAAAAGCAAACTGTAACTGTAACGAAAAATTTCATTTACAAAAATAAAAACAGAGACAAACTCTTGACCTAACCTTCACATCACTGAAATAATGTTATTATTTAGATGAATTAGAGTTGGGGTTATAAAAAATGTTTATTTTTATTTTTTTTGGGAAATTATTTGAATAAACGAATGTTGATGTGAAAGATCACTTTAAGGTTAAATACCGTACCATTATTATTAGTCAGCTACAGCTACACAGAAAATAATAAAAACAATTCTGAATCTTTTGTGTTTGTGGGCCTTTAAGTACCAGTTTTCAACAATTGAATAGATTTCTCAAGTTTGTCATCATTTTGTTTTTACATGTTGCTGTAACTTGACCTACGCAATGCCAATTAAATAAAATTCACTTAATTTAATTATTTCATTATTTTGTAATGTCTTACTGTTGCTACATTTGTTTATTTCTCTTTGTTTAATTTTCATTTAGTTAAATCCAACAGAACCCCAGCCTGTACCAGCTTTTTTGCCAGCTCATTTAAATAATAAACCAATCTGTGACGATATAATACGAAAATTTTCACCCTCCAGACGTTTGGAATCGCGAGAATTAGCTAAACTTTTAGCACAACCACATTTTAGGGTAAGTTTGTCTACATTTTAGAGGATTTCTCAGTTAAAAATTTAAATAAATTTCTCACTGAAAATTTTCTTAAATTCGCTCATATTCTAATTTTAGATTTATTGTCTTTTTACAGGCCCTCATTCGTGCCCATGATGAAATAGGTTATCTCTACGAAGCCCGTTTAAAAGCTGCTGGTGGTTCTCTCACAAAACTCGAAACGATATCGCAACGTCAAACTGGTGGCTATCTCTTTCCTACCGAACTCATAAACACACCGATGCCTGTTGAAACCATTAAAATGGTTGGATTGCGTCGCAATCCCAATCAACCCTTAGGACTAACCGTCGAAATAGACGAACACAAACAATTGGTTGTGGCTCGAATAATGGCCGGTGGTGTCATAGACAAACAGGGCTTGCTGCATCGTGGCGATGTGATATTGGAAGTTAATGGCACGCCCGTGCGTACTCCCGAAGACTTACAGGTGGAGGTGTCGCGTGCCAAGGAGAATTTAACATTGAAGATTGGTCCCAATCTGGATGAGGAAATACGTTCGTCACGCTTGATAAGTGGCCAGGTAAAACAAAATGGTGTTGCTAAAATTGAGCCAGGCAAGAAATTGACGGTAAGTGGTGTTAGTTGATTGTTGGAATGAGTTAATTTTATTTTTAATATATTTAATGCTAGAAGAAAAATATCTAAATGCAAATAGATAAAAACCTGATTTGAGCAGATTTTCGTACATCAAATTCTTAATGTACTTTGTATTTTTCTAGCTAAAATGTTTAGTTGTTTTAATTTTAATAATTTCTTAACAATTAATAAGTTTTCTTTAATGTTTTTTTGTAAAATATTGGCTTCTTTATTTTTGTTATTAATTAGTTTAAACAAATATTTGTTGCTTTATTAATTGGCCGTGTATTTTTTTAAATTTTTATTTATTAAAAAATAATAATTAAAAGCTCCTAATAAAATTAAATGGTTACTCATAGTAATATACAGTAGTACATGATTTAGTTGAATCATTTGAGTAGGAGAATAAGGTTTTCCACTTGGCTCACTTGAATGTGACTCCATCAAAAAAATATGTGAAATTCCTTTTTCTTTAGTTTTCACCTCAAATAAGGAGTTTTTATAGAAGCCAAAGAATTTTTAACTGATGATTTCCGATAGTCTGCTTTATGAATTACTCATCTTCGCAATTTACAGTGAAGGTAATAGAGACTACTATGGCAATAAACAGGCAGACGAGTTAACCAGAATGGGATCTGCTTTGGATATCTCCAATGTGGTTTCAATAGCAATTTCGCTGTGGACTATTAAAAGTATTATCTTCAGACACTTTCTTACAAAGGCTGAGAACAGATGGCGCAACTTAATGTGGCTCTCTTTTAACGATAACATAAGATAAGTGATATATCAAGATTGCTGGCATTATTAACGAGCAAGCTAAGCAAGGATGTAATTCGCCTTGAACTCCCCTTTAACGACTATTGTCATAGCTTCAAGGACAGGGAGAAGAAGGAAACGATTTTCCACCTTCTCTGTGAATGCGCAGCCCTGTGTGTCAAAAGGCTCAGATTCTTGCACAGATTCTGGGTCTAAAAAAGCTAAATAATAAAGGATTTTAGTGCTGAATTGAAGCAAACAACTATCTGTGATAAATATTCAATTAATAAATCAGCAGTATAAAAAATTGTAAGATAAGTTCTGTAAAAACTAAACATTTTGGAGGATGAGTAACTTTCTTTACACTTGTTTTTTGCCTAATACGAGACTGGGTCAAAAAGACCGTGCCTATTTGAACGAAACAATTCTTTTTGGATAAAAAATTATTTTTTCAGCATAGTCTCCTTTGAGCTCTTTGCACTTTGTTCAATTAGTTTATCCTTTCCAAAAAATAAGTTTTGTCGAGGTCATCAAAATAGGTATTTTTTGTGAGATGATGTCGTTGGAGTCAAATCTCTTTCAGCCGAGACATTTCTTCAGGGTTGAAAACCAGAAATAGTCACTCAGGTCTTAATCCGGAGAATAAATCGGAAGATAGATTTTTGCCATGGAAACTGCACATATTTGTGCCCTTTTGTGCATCCGATTGTGAAAAGATCAAAGAGATCATTCCAAATTGATACCATTGAGCCATATGAAATGCCTATGGCTTCTACAATCTCTTGAACTTACAATCTCCCATCGGCCAACACCATTACTTCGGGTGTAAAGACCTCAAATGCTTAATGAGCAGACGAAATTCACTCTTTTCCAATTTCTCCTCAAGTCACGCGGTAGTGTGCTATTAATGACAAGAGTCAACTGACAGGAGTAGTGTTTCCCTTTCAGTCAAGAGTCGGAATATTCAAAAATTCGCGGACTTACTGACCCACCTTCGGATTTATTAGTTCATCTATCTGCATCTGATATAACATTATAAATACGACTTCTCTCGATTTATAACGAGCATTCTCAGAGATCGCACTATACGAGTTATTGTAGATGGAATGTTATCAAACGTATTCAAAATTAATTCAGGGGTACAACAAGGCTACGTTCTTTTTCCTTCACTATTCCTTCTTTTTCTAAATGACCTTCTAAGTCAAACTTCCAACCCTGTCTTCTTTTGCAGATGACAGCAAATACTACTCCTCTATCCTACATATTTTACTAGTTCCACAATGCATTGCATGAGTAGGTGTAATCCCCTGAGTGCTGGGGGGTTACTCTCTATTGCGATGCGCAAGCAAGTTCGATGCGAAAGGTAAATGCGATAATAATACATTTTAGTACTCTGTGTCGTATATGCAAACGCTTTCGCAAAATAAGTTGAAAAATAAGCAACACTGGTACCACAAAATAAACAATAGCGAAATAAAATGTCAAAACTTGTAAATAAAAACATTTTAAACACATTTTTTTGCGATGCGAAAACGCAGTAAAGGGTACCAATTGTTCAGTTTTTCTTTCGCATCGCAATAGAGAGTAACCCCCCTGGTACAAAAAAAAATATATATGAGCAGACAGTCCCCAGACTTTCTCATTATTTTGGTAAAATTTTAGTAGGTTTTTGTTAGTATTGAAAAATATTCTACAGCTCAGTACAATTGACAGACAATCTGCCAATATTTGATCCAACTTTTTAAGGACACAGATAGAATTTTCCAATTGATTATATTAGGAGTTTTTAAAACTAAATGCTTGCATAAATGCATGCCAAACATTTTGCTTTCTTAATTATATTTTTTTCCTAATTTTGTTTTCTTTTGAATTGGTTTAATATAAATTATGTTATTGAACCCTAATTAATCAAACTAATATTATTTCCCAATAACAAAAATGAAGATCCTTAAATTACAAGCAAAATTTATAAGTAAGTAGAAGTTGAGAGTATGGCCAAAATTAAAGTTAAATATTGAAAAATCATTGTTCATAAATTAAATTATAAATAAACGATTTAAAAACACATTAATAGTTTTAAAAAGTTTTAAACAAGTTTTTAATTTTTATTTCATATAGTGTTACATGCGTGCCTTATTTTCCTATAATCCTTCAGAAGACTCTTTACTGCCCTGCAAGGATATTGGTTTGTCATTCAAATCCGGAGATATATTACAGGTATTTAAATCAATTATTTTAAATATCTATTTATGTATTTTAATTAAAATTTCTTTTAGATTATTAATGTAAAAGATCCCAATTGGTGGCAAGCCAAAAATATAACTGCTCAAAGTGATCAAATCGGTTTGATACCATCACAAGAATTGGAAGAGAGACGTAAAGCTTTTGTGGCGCCTGAAGCAGATTATGTGCACAAAATTGGTATTTGTGGTACAAGGGTAAGCATAAATCACTACAATCATAATTAGAAATTAAAAAAATGTCAGCCATTCCAACATCTAATTATTTAGCTTCATTCAAAAGGCTTTTATTTAAATGAATTCATTCATCGTTGAATTAATTCATAGCGGAATTCATTCAACCTTGAAATTATTAAAATTTGTGTTAACTCAAATCTAATACACATTGATCAATTAATTCGAATTAAACTATTTTAGCTTCATTCAGTTTAATTTTTGTTTTGTTTTGATCAAAATGAATTGTCTTAAGCCTTTTTGTAATAGATTTGAATTGAAGAAAAATAGAATCACATGCAATTTTGTAAAGCATTTGAATTTAAGAAAATGTTAATGATTCAATAAGGAATAAATTCATTAAAGAATGAATTCTAAAAGGCATTATTTCAATCAATACATTTAAAGTATAAAGGAATTAAGCCTATGAACTAATTCTAATAATAATAGTGAATTCGTTAACTGAATGTTTAAGAATTAATTATTTTAAACCTTTGCAAAGGTTTGGTTGGAATGAATAAAAATGTACACAAAAATTTTAAAAAACAAGTAAGAGAGCTATATTCGGCTGTGCCGAATTTTATATACCCTTCACCAAATTATACTTCAAAATAAAAATTTTAAATATTTTTAGGTAAACAAATTTTTTTTTTTTTCCAAAGTTGTTTTTTTTTAATTTTTTGTTAAAAATGTTATTTTAATTTTTTTTTTAAATTTAAAAAAAAAAAAAAAAAATTTTAATTTTTTTTTGGTGAAAAAAAAAATTCGGGTTAAAAAATTTGACCCCTTGTAGGTCCAACTTACTATGGTCTTATATACGTCGTTGCAAAGCTTTGTAATATCTATCATTAGATATCCATAATGTCTATATTAATGACTTAGATTACTACATATACATAGGTCAAAAATCGAGGTTGTCCTGGCTTTTTTCCTCGTATCTCAGCCATTTGTTAACCGATTTTAAATAGCAAACTTCTCGAAAGCATGTCTGACAGAATTATTGAAGATTTGGATCCCGAAGATATCTGGGGTCTTCAGAAAATTGATTTCAACAGATAGGCAGACAGACAGTCATCGTTATTGTGTTTACGTACAGTTCTCCGATTGCCGACAGTTCTATACTGTGGAAAAATATTATCGTTTTCTACAGCAGTCGATTTGCCAATTGTCGGAGTACGCTTAACCAAAACTACGTTCCACAACGTCCCCAGACTCAATTTGAGACTGCTGAATCAATTGATACACTTTTTCCCCGAAAAGAAAACTTGACAAAAACTCAAACAACCTAATATTAATTTTCATTCATCTCTCCCTTTGTAGATCTCAAAACGCAAACGTAAAACCATGTATCGTTCCGTAGCTAATTGTGAATTCGATAAAGCTGAATTAATGTTGTACGAAGAAGTAACACGTATGCCACCATTCCGCAGAAAAACTTTGGTATTAATTGGTGTGTCCGGTGTTGGCAGGCGTACTCTTAAAAATCGTTTAACTAACAGTGATCCAGATCGTTTTGGTTATGTTTTACCTCGTAAGTTTATAGACCTCAAAAACTAGTTATTATTATTTTAAAAACTACATGACTTTTTATTAGATACAACACGCCCCAAAAGAGCTTTGGAAGAGAATGGCGTTAGTTATTGGTTTGTGGAACGTGAATGGATGGAGCAGGAAATCAAGGAGAATAGATTTTTGGAATATGGTGAAAATAATGGCAATTTATATGGGACACATGTGCAGTCGATAAAAGATGTTATAAATAGCGGTAAGATTTTTTTATTAAATTTAATAATTAATAGGTTTTAATTTGCTTCTATTGATTTTGTTATGGTTTGTTTAGGAAAAATGTGTGTTTTGGATTGTGCTCCAAATGCTTTGAAAATTCTACACAATAGTCAAGACTTGATGCCATTTGTTATATTTGTTGGAGCTCCTGGCATGGAGCAATTGAAATTAATTTATAATGAACGCCGTGCAACAGGTTCTAATAAAAATTTAACGGTAAGTGTTTGTATAACAACTTCTTTAAAATTTAAATTTTATGATTGTAAAATCGATCGAATCGAATTTATGTAAATATTTTTGCAATCATTATAGTTCGATCGTCAAAGTTCCATACGTTTCAGTTCCAGACGTGCCCGTACCTTGGAATCTCTTGCATCTTTATACGAGGTAAACTATTCAAACAAACCATATCAATTTCACATATTAAATTTCAATTTTTCAATATTTAGGATGATGATTTAATAGCCACTGTTGAGGAGAGTGCATTTGTACAACGAAAATATGAAAAGTATTTTGATATGGTCATAATCAATGAAGATTTCGATGATACGTTCCGTCAAGTGGTCGAAACCTTAGATGAAATGAGCCATCAAGAGCAATGGGTGCCAGTTAATTGGATCTATTGAAATGCCTGAAATAAAAACAAAATACCACCAATAAAAATATACAACACACACATATTCAAATCAAGAAACGAATAATTTTTATTTAAAATAAATAACCAACCAACTGCTGCTTCCTTTACAAAATGCTCTTAAATGGCTAGCAAGAATAATAATAATAATAAAAAGCAAAACTACATAATTATACCATAAAAAAAATAAAACAAAAGCTGAAGTTTACTACTCTAAACAAAGTGTTCTTAATTGTTAACCTACTACATTTTATAGCTTTTAATGTTAAAACTAACAATTAATTAGTTTTTTAAATAAATTTTTGTTTTATGTTGGCTAAAATTGTAGTAAATATTCTGTGTATTAGTAAATAATTTATATACAATATTTACTGAATTAAAAATGCAGTTGTTAAATTATTTGTTATATTTATTTAACGTACATACATACATACCATCTCTTCATACAAAATTTATTTGTATTTTTTTATAATAAAAAAAACCTACATTTTACTTATATAAATATATAGTGTATACATATATAATTTTTTAAACTATCTGTAACGAATTCGTCCATTTTACAATTTAATTGTTGCAATTTTATTTATATTTTTTATAGTATTTTTATTTTTCTTTAATTTTTTTTACTGATTAAGTACAATTTGTATTTTTTTTTATATTATAATGTAATGTCCTTTTTTTAGTTTTATTGTTTAAATTTTTTTGTTTGTTTTAAAAATCTAATGATTTTTTTATACAATATAACTGTAATTATATAAATTTTATTCATACATAAATACTTACTGTAATAGAAAACACAAATAAAATCTTTTTTTTTCAATTTTGCATTTATTTTTTTTATATATACAATTTATTAAATATTTTATACATGACCTACAAAAAGTGGAGTGTTTAAATAATTCATTATTTAGCATGCATTATTATAATAATATAAAATTTATGCAACCTTAATTGTGTTTATTTCATTACAAATAAAATAAAAGCTGCGGTTTTGCTTACTGAAAATCAAAATAAATATTTTAAATAAAACAAGTAAGAGTGCTATATTCGGCTGTGCCGAATCTTATATACCCTTCACCAAATTATACTTCAAAATTTTAAATATTTTTAGGTAAACTAAATTTAATTTTTTTTCCAGTTTTTTTAATTTTTTGGAAAAAAAAATTTTTCGATTGTTATTTTAATTTTTTTAAATTTAAAATTTTTTTTTTTTAAATTAAAAAATTTTTTTTTTTTAAATTTAAAAATTTTTTTTTTTTTTAAATTTTAAAATTTTTTTTTTTTTTTCAATTTTTAAAAAATTCGGGTTAAAAATTTTTTCCCGATTTTGACCCATTGTAGGTCCAACTTACTATGGTCTTATATACGTCGTTGCAAATGTCTTTGAAATATCTATTATTAGATATCCATATTGTCTATATTAATGTCTTAGTAATCCAGATATAGGTAAAAAAATAGGTAAAAAAATCGAGGTTGTCTTGGTTTTTTCCTCATATCTCAGCCATTTGTGGACCGATTTTGCTGATTTTAAATAGCAAAATTCTCGAAAGCATGTCTGACAGAATTATTGAAAATTTGGATCCCGAAGATATCTGGGGTCTTCAGAAAACTGATTTCAACAGACAGACAGACAGACAGACAGACGGACATGGCTTAATCGACTCCGCTATCTATAAGGATCCAGAATATATATACTTTATAGGGTCGGAAATGAAAAATGTAGAAATTACAAACGGAATGACAAACTTATATATACCCTTCTCACGAAGCTGAAGGGTATAAAAATGTATAAATATTTGGCTCAAAAAATTTGTATTGCAGTTTTATTATTCATTTGTTTATATCAATGAGAAAGAAGTACTGTACGGTGGGCAGATTTAAATAATAACCTTTAAATTACGCAGAGGAGGAGTTAAGCTTACAAATATTATTTGAATAATAGAAACAAGGTTGACTACCGATTCCAACCGATTTTCTTCCGACTTGTATTGCAGATGCCAAACATTTTTTAATCTTGGGAGCAGAGTATACTTTGAGCTGCGGTGAATCCGAATCTGACCTTAGAATTTTTCCATCACATTCTTTTTAGGCAAAATGTAACAAAAAATTTGTTTTTTAACATTCAATCGAAAAAAAATCTTAATGTGATAGAGAAATTTTGATGTCAGAGAAGAAACAAGATATGACACAGGTTAAACCTTTATTTTGAAGCCAATAGGTAGGACTTTCACATGATATAACATTGTGTTAAGATATCTTAATGTGATGGAGAAATTCTGACTTCAGATTCGGATTCAATGCAAAACCATTAAAGAAGTCCATGGGTATATACCCTTCACTAAAGTACTTTATGTTAAATATTGAGGGTATTCATTTCAAAAGTACACTCTGATTTTTTTACACTTTTAAAAAACAAAAACAAGAAAAAAAATTAAAAAAAGCTGTATTTTTTTGTGGAATTTTGTTCAAGTCGGGTCGATTTTAACCCTTTCGGGACTACTGGGATAATACGTCCCAGTAATTTTCAAACGTACGTATTTTCTTTATTTTCAATGCAATTTCTTATCTAAATAACACCTATAGCATGTTTAATAGTTCATTATATTTGAATAAAAACATAACGGTACATGTCAGCGTTTTCATGCAGCTTGACAATGAATTTCACATTGTTAAAATTTGAGCAGTTTGGAGGACGGCCAAACTGCTAAACGCCTAGTCCAATTTGAAGGAAATTTTACATGCGCAAAGGGGAAGTCTAGTCGAGTTTAAGTTTGGACCTCATGGAATCACCAGGGTCGCGGTCAGGGGATCCCAAAGTAGGTCACCTCGGGTAAGTTAAATTTAGTGCATATTGTTGCCAATTGTCTACATTCCAGTTCCACTTAATTTTAGACGAATATAAGCATGATTCTAATTCAGAAAAATCAAATGGAGTACGAAAAGTTTCAGCTAACGAAATTCTAAATCAATCTAAAGCTAAAGGAAATATAATAAATAAAAATCAACTAAATATTTGATACTTTATAGAAAAATTAAAGTAAAAATCATGCATTTAAGGGTTAAAACGATAATATTTCTTCGTTTGGATCCCGATTTCAAAAAGATTCATGTAAACAAAACATGAATATCAATCGTATCTATCAAATATCTCTTATAGCATAGAAGATACTCCTATTTCAAAATTCAATTTTCCACAATTTTACCCACCTTGCTCCTGTTTTTTGATATCAGAGGGTCCAAATATTTCCCAACTTTCTCCATTTTTATTTTATTAGACCAGTGTTAGGTATAATTACAGCTAATTGTTCTCTAACGATGAAAAATGGGTCTTATCTTAGCGGTGCGTTAGAAGCCATTTTTCTGTGCAAGAAGATGTTTTTTTGTGCAAAAAGTCTTGCAGCCAAGGTTCTGGTGGCTTTGCAGTTTTTGCATGTATTTTTTACGAACTTTCTTTAATTCATCCTTTGCTAATGCTACTTCCAATACTTCCTGGAGTGGCTTGCCGTTCTCCACAATTGGATTCAATATGTTCAAATTGGTTTTATAACGGTTTAATACTGGATAAATTTATAGTTGTTGTTATAACAGCAGGGTGAAAAACTTCCGGTTAATACAGCTGTGCCTGAGTTGTCCATATTTGGCCTAGTGAGACTAGGGCCGTTCCGGAGCCAGTTTTCAAACCATGTCTTCACACATCTGAGGTAGCCATTTAGTTGATATTTCCAAGAACACTTATTTCTGAAACTCCAGCTTTGTGCTTATGTTGTCTCAAAATCGTAAATATACGGGCTAATATATGTATAAGACACAAGCATTTTATATACCAAGACTTTATGCCAAACTTGGACGAAGTCCTGAGCAACATCTAGTAATATATCGAAGAACTATATTCAAGACACTCTATCTTATAGAAAACACTAGTTTTTAGCATAACAAAACTGATATACTACATAGATTTAATAAACAATAATATAATTTTTAATTCCCTTTAAATTTTATTACAAAAATTATTTTCACAAAAACTTGTCTTTAATGTTTTACATCAAAAGCCATTATCATAATTACATACAATTTAAAAAATACCTAAAGATTTCTCCACTACAACATGAGGCTGGCGCATAAATTCATAATTTTCGGGCACACCTAGGAAATCTTGGAAACCAATCATTTCATCACGACCCATAAGAACATCTTCCATCATATTGCTAAAAATTTACAAAAAACAAAACATGAATATCAATAATCCAAACACCAACAAAAAAAAATTGCTTAATCATTTACCTCGACTGAAGGAAAGGCAAACGACCAACTTGTCTGGCGGCGAAAAGTTCCATGCCCATTTTAATGGGTACATTCAAACCCTCACGATTTCTCATCATTTGCATGTTAAGATCATATTGATGTTGATCATAGTTGGCTTCCGAATCGCGTAAACGATGGATGTGAGCAACTTGCATTAAACAATTGGATTTACCGGGAGCTGCTACGGCGGGTGCTGCATCTAAAGTTGTGACGGCTGAGGGTTGTACTTTAATAGAGGTTTCCTAAGAATTTAATAAAATGAACATAATTAGTACATAAAGTACATAATTTAATAAATATTTACCATTTTTTAAGTATAATTCTAAAATTTCTGTCTAAATAATAAATTTTTGCAATACTATGGTGCTTCTTCTTTTTGAATTGGGAATGACAAACAATTTGTATTGACGTGAAGTTGGCTGCAGTTGTTGGTGTTAGGAAAATAAAACTAAAACAAATGTCAAAATATTTTGTGTAGTCGAACATGGTTATAACGAACTACTTAATTTAGTACTTGATTTGCGGTGTCATTGATGATATTCAAATTTTCATACAAATTACTACATTTATAACTATTTACAACATATATGTTTTAATGATCTCTTATTATACATTTGGCTTAAAGTCTACTCTGTTATTCAAGAAAAAAGAAATTATAAAATGTGTAAAGTATTTGAATTATTATTGATGAAAAGGAAAAGTAGAGAAAAAAAACTTAACAACTGTTTAAAATTATTATTTTAATACATTGCGCAATTTTCAATTAAATATCAACACTTTTTAGACATATCGCAATCGAAGTCCCCAATTTAGTATTACTTCTTACAAAAATGGTACCATTCACTCATTCTGTGTTAAACAAGAAAGATATATAGTTCGCAAATTGTAAATTTCTAACACAGTTACAAATCATATGCACATTTATGGATATTCAAAAATATTCGAATTGTAATTTAACCGTCAAATTACTGTTCATTATATTACATGAAATTATACACACGATTTTGTATCACAATTTGAACAAGAAGGATATAAATTTCTCAAATTGTAAATTACTAACACAGTTACAAATCATATGCACATTTATTAATATTAAAAAATATTCGAATGGTAATTTAACCGTTTATATTACATGAAATTACACACACGATTTTGCATCACAATTTGAATTCTAAATTAACAGATTTTAATTTCTTCATCACTGTACAATCGGAAAGGCTAAAACCGCTGTTTAGCAACACTGATGCAAGTAAATTAAATTTGTGACACTGGGTACTTACAATAATAATATAATTAATGATAATGGTAAATGTCTAGGCTTATCTAGGTTTCATTTTTATAACCAAAGTTGTGTCTTGAATATTTTATAACAGTTTCAGTATAAACAAGAAACAAAACAAAAGCCAGTTAAAGTTTACAAGAATGTGAGTGCGAAAAAGGGAAATCAAAACAAAACAAAGAAAAGTAGGCATATTTTGGCGCAAAGTTTAGTTGACAAATAAAATTTTACATTGTAATAATTGTGAAAAATGTGAAAAGTTTATATAAAAATGGTGTTTTAATATTGGAAATGTTAAGTTTAACTTAAATAACGTGTAAGTGAATAGTTTACAGCTTGTATTCATATTAATCTTTAAAATAACCCCTTTTGGTGTCACTTCAAAATAATTTGCGTTGGAGGCAGGCAATTAAATTGACATGTAGCAGAAAAAGTAATGGCATGTGAAAGCTTGTATTGCTTGACTTTTAAAGCAAAGCATTGTTATAGATAATCTAGCGCGAACAAAATTTAATGCTGTTTTATACACACCGTCAAAAAAGATGGGGGTTATATTAATTTTATCATTCCGTTTGTAACACATCAAATTATTTGTCGCAGACCAACATAAGGCCTCTAATACACGGTTGTCATATTCTTATGTTAACCATTTTCTGATCATGTTCCTGACAATCTGACAACTCATAAAATTCTAAGATGATATAGCTATGTCCGTCTGTTGAAAACACGATATGGACCAAACGAAAGGAGATAGCTGGCTGAACATTTCCACAAATACTCTCTGTTGATAAGATGTGTTTGGTATTGAAAATCGGTACATGATTTCACTTACCCACATACAAATGTCCCCCCGGAATATTGTTTAAGCATAAATATGTCGATTATGCTGCAATCCTGATAAAGTTTTGCTCAAATTAGTTCTAAGTACTCTAAAATTAAACTGTAAAGTATGGGGAAAATCAGCCAACATTTGCCCCTAGTCCCCATACAAGGCCCCCCCTCAGAAAAAGTCTTGAACATTCATAATTGTCTTATAATTAATATCGCTATGAAATTATACATAAACAAGTTTCTAGTTAAAGCTAATTTTGGATTAATAACATTCAATAATCAAAAAGTTTTAGAAATGAACTTTAAGATCTAAATAATTAATAAACTCCGTAAAATATTTTTTGACAGCCTTCAATGTTGTGTAGTGAACAACGAAAGTGGGTTATTGCAAACTTTGCACAGGTACAGGAAATAGTGGAGAGTCGAGAAAACTATCAGCCAGTATCAGTCGAGTCAAATTTAAATGCTTTAGATATTTATTATAAGGTCAAAAATACAAATTATAAAAATTGTTGTATTCCAATATAAATCTGTATTTACAAAAATGCTACAATAAATGAGGAGCCGCAGAACAAAAGGTACTTTTTTCGAATTTTTTTACAAATTGATTTTTTGGTATTTTTATAATATTTGGGTTGAAATCTTCTAGAAAAAAATTTTGAAAAAATTATCTTTTGTTCTGCAGCTTCTCAAAGCAGCTTTAATGTAATTCTCATTTACTTCAGACATGTTTTTTTTACGCACTCCTTATAAGTTTTCCTAATGATATATTAGATGATTTTGAAACACTCAAATAACTTCTAACTGAGTTTTACTGTTCTAGTCGGATGAGATAAAGATACCTTTATTTCAATTGCGATTTTATAATTGTCAATATATTGAAATATGTGTTTTATGTCGTCTAAAAAGAAATTTATATTTATTTAAGGTGAATATTATCAAAATACTTACTAAACAAAATATATATACACGTGTATAAAGTCTTCTTTATGTCTTCATTTAAGACAGTGTGAACCAATTTAAAATTTCATAAATTCAATACATTTTACTTGTTAAGTATTTATTCAAATGTTGCCTGATGTAATACTCAATAAAATATGTTAATGTCATTAACAATTGACCAAACAAATACTAACTTAAGAAAACCTAAACAAGCATCCGATCAAAGATTGATTCAAGTCCATCACTTGCCTCAAAATACTGCATAAAGATGCCGATAGAAATGATTTATGAGGCTTTCAATGAAACGGCCAATTAAGATACAGACAACATTTTACAATCATCAATGACCAAAAAAAAAAATTAAAATTTTTTTAACAGAATATGGAAAATGTGATGTGTTGGTAGAAGAAAGATGGTTAGTTTTTGATAAAATTGTATATATGAAGGTCCATATTATGCATCACATGCAGCAATATGACGCATGGTGTTTTTTTTTGTTTTTCACAGTAATAAATAAATAAAATATTTTTATAACATTTGCATCATTTGGAACTTGTTATCGAAAGACTCTCAAAAAGTAACAACAATGAAAAAAATCGTAATAATATTGAAAAGCCCTACATTTAGGCACACACAAGTCAACCAGCCAGCCAATCACTAATAAAGACATACGATTTGATATGATCGTATACAATTTAAGCGGGATCGATGGAATCGTAAATATTTTTTTTGTGCTAATGTCCAACAAAGAAATATGAAGATAGTGTTTGTTAAAATATATTTCAAATATAAATATTAAAAACTGGTAATTGAAGACTTTAGAAACACCTAATGTGGAAGTCAATTGACTCTACATAAATTACAAAGAACAAACTCCGCATTACAAAAGGATACTTAGTAATAATGGATGCTCCAATAGACTACTTCTATTGGTTATAAATAACTAATTTTTAAAGCACAGTATTACAAAAATTTTGAGTGACTACACCCTAGATTACTTAGACCCCAATTTAGTTGCGCAAGTCTCTTGTGTTTGTAAATGCCAGAGGTAATGTCGGATTAAGGAGAAGAAAATTTTGCATGCTGTTTGGTTGTTGGGCAAGAGACTTGCGCAACTAAATTGTCTAGTGTGAAAGGGGTCTTTCATAAACTAAAGTTATGATTGTCTTCACGCTAGATTACCAGGGATGTATAATGTAACCAATTGACTTCTCTTTGTATTACAAAGATCACATACACTGATGAGTCAGTGAATGCGTGAGTGGATGAAAGAGTCAGGCCTTGTATTTTTAAATACATATGTATACAGATGTTTAAAAAAAGCCCAATAAGTCGATCGTATGTATACTTTTGTAACGGTGTGTATGTGTCAAATTGGAGACAGCCAACTGATTATACATCAGAGTAAAGTACTGTCTAAAAGGGTTACATTGACTTTTTTAGTAGTTGTTGTATGAAAAACACTGAAAAAATATTTGATAACTGAGTGATTTATACAAGTATTTTTAAATTACAATATTACGAACATTAGAATATTTGTCGATAGTCCTGTCGAGGTAGATATATATTACATTAGGCTAGATTTCATCCTTGGGCTAGAGACTTCAGCAATGTTCTGACCTCGAGTCTTATTGATTCCCTACGACAATTTGATCTGAACCAGGACATCATCGCCTGGATAATTTATATGTTGGGAAACAGATGGATAAATTGTGATACAAATACCACAAAAATAAAAGACAGATTATGTAGAGGAATCAACATATGGCCATGCGGGGATTCTTAACTCACTGCCTTCTAGCCTGCTAACTATATTACTTCATACACAGATTTTGAGGTCTTAATTCCCTTTTCAAGGTCTTAATTGCCTCCAGGAATGAGTGGGGTAGGGGTAATTTCGTGTACGTATATGACACTAGGATATGAGTGTAGTGTTTTCCAGGCGGACATTTTTGCAATCATGGTAGCTTGTAATACACTATATGATCATAGTACTAGCGGCAATATAGGTATCTTTGTCGACAGTCAGGCGGCACTTCTCTCACTGAAGGCCTACACAACTTCATCTTCACTTGTCAGGCAATGTAAGAATTCTCGGACAAGGCTAGGTCGTCTATCTGACATTACTTTGGTTTGAGTCCCTGCGCACAGAGACCACTAGCCAGAATGAGATCTGCCTTAGATATCTCCAATGCGGTCTCAGTAGCAATTCCACTGGGGACTATTAAAGGTATTGGCCCATAATCATAGTCAAAAATAAACTACATTTTAAGAGAATTAAACCCGACTTTACTTAAGAGTGGACTTTATAGTCTATCATAGACAAGTTAAAGTATACTTCTGACGTTGAAGTCGACTTTAAATATAAAACTAGCTGAAGTTGTTTTTAACTCGTTTAACAACAGCATCAGCTGTTCTTCGCCGAGTAAAAAAGTTCGTCACAAAGTAAAAAATGTTTAAGTTACAAGATATTGGTAGAGATTTTGCAATTATTGAACAGTTATCAATAAAATTAGTACCAAAATATCGTAATTATGATATTAATCTTATCTTTTCCACTTTTCCACAACAAACAACTTTCTTTCTTTAGATGTCCCGGTTACTTTCATTGTTCACGTTTTTTGGATTTTTTTTTAATTTTCTATGTCAGCTGTTCAGCGGTGCCACTTGTCTTTATTTTGTTGTATATTGTATGAAAACATTTTCTACATTTGCGGTGGCACCCAGTTAAAGTCGGTCCAATTTAAAACATACTTTAATTTTGACTATGTTTGCAAATTAATAAAAAGCTGGTTTTTATTTTAAAGTTGTTTTTAAAAAGAACCGACTTTAGTGTTTGACTATGATTATGGGCCATTATCTTAAGACACTTTCTTACAAAGGCTGAGAATAGATGGCGTAAGTTAGACACATGTAGGGTAGTCAAGTTGATGTGGCCATCTTTTAACGAAAAACGTACTATGCAACTGATAACCTGGAATAGAAGGTATATATCAAGGTTGCTGGCTGTATTAACGGGAAACTGGACGTTAGGCAGTAATGCAATTCGCCTTGGACTCCCTTATAACGACCATTCTCGTAGCTGTAAGGATAGTGAAAAAGAGGAAACGATTTTCCACCTTCTGTGCGAATGCCCAGCCCTGAGTGTCAAGAGACATAAATTCATGGGCAACTATACACTGACCAACCTTGGTGAGGTAGACGGGTCTAAACTCAATGACCTTCTGAGATACCTCACGGCTACAGGTTGGGTCTAGCACACTCGACTTTTTGTATACTTTTTACATAAACGATATTGCATCTGACAAGTGGTCTTGTCAAAACGGGATCCTTCGACTCTACTTGATTGTTCGCACGCAGTGAACTAACACGTAAACCAACCAATCAATGTAGAGGAAACCTATAGGGTGATATTTTATATTCCCTACAATGGGTAATTACTATACATAGTCTACTAAGGATTTTATCTGATTAAAGTTTCAAATCCCATTTGCATTGGAGGAGAGCAGATTGTCAGCTTTCGAAAAAAACTTAGTTTTTCCAAATTCTGAAGATTTTGATTTGAAACCACAGTGAGACGTCGCGATATTGATCATAGGTCAAAGAGAGAGGGCTCAATTTAAACCCGGATAAGAGGGAAATTTGTATGCTCACCACAAAACGAAAAATCCCAAACTATGAATGTTCTATCTTTCAGAAAAATACGGCTAATTATAACGTATTCCTCGATAGTATGATGGAAGTCCTTAAAAAAGAAGGTTCACATTAAATCTATTTTATGTTCACAAGAAAACAGAAAATTCCAAACTATGAATGCCATGTCTTTCAAAACAAGACTTTACAAATTCTAACGTATTTCTCGATAGCATCTCTATAACATTAAACATCTTCATAAAGTACAGAGACAGTGTTGCATAGGCATATGTGGTACAATAAGAACCACATCAACGAAAGGTAATGAAAACATGTTACCAGAAGACAATATTAGTACTGAATGATGCGACAGAATTCAAACTAAATATGTTAAAACTAACTGCATCACCATAATACCGGAAGAGGAGGAGTGGAATGAAGCAGAAATAATGGAAGAAATTACCACGAAACCGATCTATATTACGCGATTAAATGGCGGGCTAACTATCTTTCCAAAGAATGGGCGGTAAATGAACATGTCAAAAAATTAAATAACTTTGCAGTCGGCATTCCGACATTCAATGGGGAAATCCAAAACCAAGGATATTCAAAGAAGATTCTGAACCTAAATTAATGACGCAAAACTAGCAATGAATGCCCAAGGAAACCATATATATTACGCAATTTCAGAGGTTATTAAATGATTGATAAGGCGGTCAAACTATCTAAGTTGGGATCTTGCTAATTTTAAGAATGAACCTTAAATTGTGGGCAATAAATGAACATGTCAGAAAGTGACAGAACTCTACAGTCTGCAGAACGTACGACATTCAATGGGGACACCCAAACCAAAATAATACAAAGGGGATTCTGAACCTAAATAGATCAACTCTAGACTAGTTAACATGTTAGCTGGAAATACAGAGCTTAAATCGCATCTGACTCGTATGGCTATATCCCTTGATATGCTCTGTAGAGTGGTTGAAAACGATGACGAGATGCTGGAACATTATCAGTGTTAAAGACCCGCATTTAGGCGAATTACTAATACCAATACTTTCATATGGAAATTATTAAAAACTTGGAATTTCTTAGGAATTGGAAATCACTGAGAAATTATATCGATAGGATTTAGTTTTTAACCTAGTTGGATATGGAGATTACTCTTTCCTAATACCCTATACTTAAACTAACCTATTGTAGCAGCTATCGGGACCAGAGACCTGCGCAGACTAAACTTCACGGTGGTGGCGGCTGACTCCAAAAAAGGAAAATTGTATGAAATTACTAAGGAACTTGTATCAGCTATTTTCAAGCCGACTTAATCTGAAAAAATTTCGGCTTTTACAATTTATCGGGGGCTTCAGCTTCAGAAAGTTGATTTCAATATATATCGACTGCGCTATCTATAACGATCCAGAATATACAAAAATTTAGATTACACATTTATTACAAACATTACAAACTCTCCACCCTTACCACTCATGGTGAAGGGTATAAAAAGTTAAAAACATTTACAACTAACTAATGGTAGGGTACAGACATGCGGAATACAAAGTGTGAAGAGAAGGCTGGCTGAGAAGTCAGGCAGACAGACAGACATGTTGATATTCAGACAGTTAAATAAATGTATTACTGAAAGGGTGTAATAAAACTTTATGACATTGAATTAAATTGATACGAATTCGAATGAATGCTTCTAATAAATGGATAGATGGATTTCTGTAAAGTATAATACTTATACGTTCATATATAAATTCAACTGTTGTATTTGTATTGGTCGAATAAAATACCATATGAAACAGAAAATTTTTTCATTCTTTAACAATGGCAGCTGATCCCATACCATGATGGCTGATTTCACAAAGTCACGTCAAAATAAAAAGAAGAAAAAAACATACACAGAGCCTCAATTAAGATACACTCTGCTCTGATCATCATAAAACTTTGTCGTGTTAAATTTTATATACAACTTTTCTTCTAAATTTTATTCACACATACATATGCACATGCATCAAATTGTGTTTCTTTTTTTTCTGTTTCTTCTCTACAGATCATTTAAAGATTATGGGATTTTATAGGATGAGTGAGAGACAACGTTTGCATCAGCTGGATTTTTTATATAGAAAGCCTTCATAAATCATTTGACATGCAATCATTTTTTTCTTTCTTTTCTGACTATTTTTCCGTTGAATTAAGTTTTATCTTCTTTTGGTTATTTTAATTTTGGTTTTTTCTTACATTTTTGGGAACATTACAAAATGGTTACAATCAGAGGAGAATGAGAATGGTAAAGGTGTCACGTTACATTCACATTTGATTTATAAACAGCTAAGAAGCCATTTTTATTATTCAGCCATAACCATTTCTATTGTTAATAAACATAGATTTAATCCAATAATTTACAATGTAATAAGCTGTAGATATTTTAATACTTTTATGAAATTTCTTATGTATGTGAATTTTATGAAATAGAAAATGATAGGACACATTTGTGGCAATACATTAAAAATTCTAATGTTGCATTAAGACTTCAAAGTGTGTCCTTGAATAAATTCTTTTAGATATATCCTTAAATCATCTATATGACAGAGTGTCATTGATAAGATGGCTTCAATTTAAGAACATTATCAGAGTAATTTTTGAGGTGGCTACACG